>NC_142686.1:92965603-93117931 GCF_056320005.1 Nelumbo lutea
GAGTGCAAATTAATCCGCCATCCAGCTTTTCCTTAATGAAATGCCTATCTATCTCAATGTGCTTTGTCCTGTCATGTTGGACGGGATTGTGAGCAATGTTAATAGCTGACTTGTTGTCACAGAATAATCTCATTGGACCTTCCCATCTAATCTTTAGGTCTTCCAAAATTATCTTGAGCCATAGTAATTCACATACTCCCTGAGCCATTGCCCTGAATTCTGCCTCCGCACTTGATCTAGCTACCACATTCTGCTTCTTACTCCTCCATGTCACAAGATTTCCTCCAAGGAACGTACAGTAACCTGTAGTAGACCGCCTATCCATGGGAGAGCCTGCATAATCTGCATCGGTGTATGCCTCTAGGGTTAATCCAGTGTTTCTTTTAAACAAGATTCCTTTGCCAGGATTAGCCTTTAGGTAATGTAGTATCCTATAGACCGCCTGTAGGTGAACCTCTTTCGGGTTGTGCATAAACTGGCTAGCCACGCTCACGACATATACTATGTCTGGCCTTGTGTGGGCAAGATATATAAGTTTTCCTACTAATCTTTGGTGCATTTCCCTATTCATGATTGGATCTTCATTTGCTTCTCCCAATTTGTGATTTGGCTCAATCGGTTTGGATGATGGTTTGCATGCTAACTTTCCTGTCTCTCTTAAAAGATCTGTTACATATTTCTGTTGTGAGATAAAGATGCTTTCTCTGGAATGAGCTACTTCAACCCCTAGAAAATACTTCAATCTCTCAAGTTCTTTTATTTCAAATTCTCTGACTAGGCATCTTCTCAAGGCTTCCTTCTCCTTTTCATCGTTTCCTGTCACAATTATGTCATCGACATATACCAGAAGAGCCGTGACTCCCCCTGCATCCAAATGCTTTATAAAGAGTGTATGATCTCCCTGACTTTGTTTGTATCCGATGGCAAGCATAACTTTAGTAAATCTTCCAAACCACGCCCTAGGTGATTGCTTGAGACCATATAGTGCTTTCTTCAACCTGCAAACTTTATTTCTTTTTAGATTTCCTTTGAAGCTCGGAGGAATATCCATGTATATCTCCTCCTCTAAATTACCGTGAAGAAAAGCATTCTTTACATCAAATTGCTCCAAGTACCAGTCGAAGTTAGCTACTAGTGACAACAAAATTCTTACCGTATTCATCTTAGCCACTGGAGCGAATGTCTCCTGATAGTCAACACCATAGGTGTTTTAAATCCCAACACCCTCGAAGGTAATCGATTTATAATGTATGCGGCTGTAAGCATTGCTTCCCCCCAATAGGTTTTTGCAACATGCTGGTGGAAAAGTAAGGCTCGGGTTGCAACTAGTAGATGACCATTCTTCCTTTCTGCTACTCCGTTTTGTTGTGGAGTATTAATGCAGGAGGATTCATGGATAATCCCTTCTTTTTGAAAATATGGGGATAAAGTTTGGTTGAAATAATCCCGTGCATTATCCGATCTAAATCTTTTGATTCTGACCCCTAACTGATTTTAGATCATGTTATGGAAATTTGGGAGTACACTACTTACATCTAATTTAGATTTAAGAAGAAAGATCCAAGAGACCCTAGTGCAATCATCAATAAAAGAGACGAACCATCGTGAGCCAGACACATTTGGAACTGTGGAGGGTCCCCATATATCCCTATGGATAAAAAAGAATGGGACTGAACTTCTCTTGTTACTGATTGGAAAGGGCACACGCTTGTGTTTTGCAAATTCACACACATCACAATGAAAATATTCAACACTCAATCCTTTAAACAATGAGGGAAACATAGTTTTCAGAATTCCAAAAGATGGATGTCCTAGTCTAAAGTGATGAAGCCAAATGGTGTCTTTGTTGGATGATGAAAGGAATGATAGAGATAACTTATCCTGGACAATATTTGAATTGCATGATTCTTCAAGATAGTAGAGTCCATTCTTCTCCTTAGCAAGTCCAATCCTCTTCCCCGAATCCTGGTCCTGAAATATACAGTAAGAAGGATAGAAAAGCACATTATAGTTCATGTCATGGGTGAGTTTTTGGATGGATATCAGGTTAGTGGACAATTTTGGAACATTTAGGACACTTTTTAGTGTAAGTGATGGATTAATATGGATATCCCCAAGGCCAACTACGGTAGTAAGGGAACCGTCTGCAATGGCTATTTTTCGATTGCTTGAGTAGGGGGTATAAGTGCTAAAATGTAGTGAGGAGTGAGTCATGTGATCTGTGGCTCCTGAGTCAGTAACCCATAAATCCCTAATAGGTTCATCTGAGACATTTAGTCCGTGAGGAATAGAAAACTTACCTGAGATTGCAAGAGAGCCTATACCACTAGGTTTCTCCAACGATCCCAGAAGCCCCCTTAACTTTTCGATCTCCTCCTTATTGAACCCGGTCTTGTCTGGAGGCTTTTCTTGGCTCGGTTGTTTTGTGGTGAAGTTAGCTTGACTTCGACTCTTCTGTTGTCCTCCTCGGTAGCCCCATTCCCTATTCGATGGTTTACCATTCAGCTTCCAACACTTCTCTTTGGTGTGCCTTGGTTTCTTGCAATAGGTGCACCAAAGAGACTCCTTGTTGTCCCGTGCAGAGGACAAATCTGTCTTCATTTCTTCCAGTATTTTCGGTTGTTCCATCCTTGTAGTCATGGCTGAACCTTCTAGTACTTGGGGTTCAAGCATAACCCCCCTACGACTTTCTTCAGCACGGATCAGAGAAATAGTCTCATTTAGAGATGGTACCTCTTCTTTGCCGAGAATCTGGACCCTAACTTGATCAAATTTTGTGTTGAGTCCTGCAAGAAAGTCATAAACGCGATCTTTTTCGATAAAACTCTTTAGGATTGCTGCATCCGCTGCACATTTAGTCTCAATGCACCGATAATGATCGAGTTCTTGCCACAGGTTCTGTAGTAAATTTGCATACTCGGTAACTGTCTTGCTGCCTTGTTTAGTTGCTCCAGTCTTGACTTTGATTTCGTACACTTGTGCTGCATCACGTGCTTTTGAATATGTTTGTCGGACGACATCCCAGATCTCTTTAGCCGTGGATAAAAACATACACGTGTCGCTGATTTCAGGGTTCATTGAATTTCATAACCATGACATGATCATGGAGTCAGATTCGTCCCATGCATCAAATCTTGGATCTCCTTCCTTCGGTCCCGTCCCTAAGAGATGGCTAAGCTTTCCTTTTCCCTTTAAATATGTTCGAACAAACTGAGATCACTTCAAATAATTTTTACCGTTCAACCTATATGCTGCCTGAATGTTTTGCAGGTCGCCAGATGCTTGATGTGAGGAAACTTCTTCCGATTGTGCAGTGGTATTTGATACAGTGGCTTCTGACATATTGGGCGGGCTTCAAGAAAGAGAGAAAAACAAACAATGAAGGTCTGAAAAACTTAGTAAGGGTTGACGATGAAGGCCTAAAGAATCTTTCAACCAATTTAAAAAAAAAAAGGTAACTGTAATGCTCCACCAAACTGAAGAGTGGATCGAAACCATTCAAAATCAAAACTGATCCAAACCAAACCAAAGGGATTCAGTAAATCTGCTCTGGGCAACACCAGATCTAAGATTTCAGACTGATCTGATGTCTCTACAAAGAGATCCAAGAAAAGGATGAATCCGATGGCGCAACAGTCCAGAAGAAGCAAAAATGTAGAGTTCAGATCTGTAGCCGATCTCGAAGAAGAATCAAGGACATTCAAGAACCTCCCAAATACTGTTAAAGTTTTCTTGAACTAGCAGCGGAGATGACCAAAGAGATACTATGTGTGGATTAAGTCGTGACCAGCTCTGATACCATGTGAAAATTTGAGAGAAAAAATGAATTGATTGTATTGTCTTGGAAGGAGCATATACACAACTTTATATAGAATTACAAAGCTAATTTACAGGGTGATAAAATAGGAAACTAAGTTTTCCTAAAAAACTAATTTCTATATCAGTGGGATTCTCCAATTAATATCCCATGATTCTAGGATATCCCATGATTCTAGGAAATTAAGTTTCCTAAACTACTTTCCAACAGTTATCCTGCATCCATTTCTCATATGTAGGATCAGTCTCTTCCAGCATCACCTTACTACCCGTGAGAGGCCCTAGTTTACCTCTACTATAGACATGGATCTTAATAGATTGTGCCCAAGCAAGGTAATTTGTGATGTGGACACGTTTATTGGGAAGAAGTATAGCGGTCGACAGCAGTAGTAATTGGGTGTTCTCAGTTCTCATCTTATCTAATTCCAGGTAGATACAGTTCTATCTTATCTATTCAGCATTCTTATCTTATTTGTTTTCAGTAGTAGGATTAGTAGGGAGTCTTATTTATTCAGTGTTCTTATCTTATCTGTTCAATAGTTTAGATTAGTAGGGATTCTTCCTAAAAGTAGGACTTATCTCTTGTAATCTCCTATTTAAGGAGCTGATAATATTCAATAAAGGCATCAGAAATTTCAGTCAAGAAAAGAGCAAAGGAGAGTTGGTGATCTCTTGAACAAATCACCATTAAGGCGCCAAGATAGGTTCCTCAAGAAAGGGGAGGAAGAAGGGAAAACAGGAGGTTTTCCCCATGGACCAACCCGTGACGAGATCCTATTTGTGGGCTTGTAACAATTTGGTATCAGAGCGAGGCGTCATAGGTGACCTTGAGTAGTTGAAGACTAGGGTTCAGGATTTGGAGCTCAAGATCGTGGAAAACAGCACGGAGGTGCGCGAGATCAAGGATGACGTCTGAGAATTAAGGCGCTTGATGGAGTTGTACTTTTCCAACAAGGAAAGGAACTCGGAAGGGGGTGCAACCACAATCGGTCTCTGACCAGACATGGCAGAATCGTCCGACGAGCAACAGGTCGTTGCCCTAGCGCAGGTTAGCAACACCCAGAATGTCTCGATTAAGTAGGAATCCGGTGTCATTGAGGATTCCATCGACGAGAGTTCAAAGAAGAATAAGAGCAACTACTCCAAGGTCGTCATCGTTGACCTCAACGTTGACCCTCCCGAAAGCGACGACAACGACTGTGCCTCCATCGCTCCTCCTGATTCCACCAGGAGCATTAAGGAAGAAAATTGTGGGGAGAAAAGTACCTCAGTATGTAAAGATGCTGTGGTTGATGCCACAAAAGGAGAAGCTAAAGCGACGGCGACGACTGTGCCTCCATCGCTCCTAATTCCACCAGGAGCATTAAGGAAGAAAATTGTGGGGAGAAAAGTACCTCAGTATGTAAAGACGCTGTGGTTGATGCCACAAAAGGAGAAGCTAAACGGTTAAATAAACTGGGGAAGTGTCGTTCAAGAATTAACAAGGGAAAATGTTCTCTTGAATGTGGGCTTGATAGGGATGCCGATCAACACTGTCAAGGGGCTCCAGCATCCCGTGAGGAAAAAGTCAGCAGCCTTAAAACTGGTTTGGTTCATGTTGCAAGGAAGATGCCTAAAAATGCCCAGCACATTTTATACTTGGCCTAATGTATCAGAGGTTGGGTCAGCCATAGAAGGCAGTGCCAACATATGAAAAGGCAACAAAAATGTTACTTCGGAGTGAGGAAGAGATTGACAGGCCTGAGTTACTTTCTTTGGTTCAAATTCATCATGCACAATGCCTCCTGCTAGGAAGTACAATTGATCATTGTGCTGATAAAACTCACACATGAAGAACTTGGAGAAATTATTTCTAAGTTGAAGGAGTCAGTGCAGTCGGATACTAGACAAGCATCTGTCTGGAATACACTTGGTTTATTACTTATTAGAACCGGCCGTCTATAGAGTGCTATATCGGTTTTATCCTCTTTGTTGTCTATTGCTACTAACCACTTGGACTCCCTTGCAAATCTTGGGATTGCTTATCTTCAAAGTGGTAGCTTGGAGCCGTCAATGAAATGTTTTCAAGATTTGATTCTAAAAGATCAAAACCATCCTGCAGCCCTAATCAATTACGCATCTCTTCTTTTGTGTAAATATGGTTTAGTTGTTGCAGTTGTTGGGGCAAGTGCTGGTGAAGGAGCTTGTATGCCTCATGTTGCGGCTGCAAATGTTGCAAAAGAGTGTTTGTTAGCTGCAGTCAGATCAGATCCTAGGGCTGCACATATCTGGGTGAATCTTGCTAATGCATACTATTTGGCTGGTGATCATAGAAGTGCTGGAAAGTGCCTGGAGAAGGCAGCAAAACTGGAGCCTAATTGCATGTCAACTTGATATGCTGTTGCGCTTCATCGTATCAAGGATGCAGAAAGGTCTCAAGATCCCACTGAACAACTTTCATGGGCTGCGAATGAAATGGCTTCAATACTCAGAGAAGGGGACTCTGCAACAATTGAGCTTTGGATAGCATGGGCAGGACTTGCCATGGCTCACAAGGCTCAGCATGAAATTGCAGCAATGTCTGAAACTGGACATAATGATTTGACGGAAGTGGAAGAGCGAGCTCTGTACACACTAAAGCAGGTAATAGAAGAGGATCTAGATGATGCAGTTTGGTGGCACTAGCTTGGCCTTCACAATCTTTGTACTCTACAGTTCAAGACATCTCAGAAGTACCTTAAGGCTGCAGTTGCCCGCGGAAAAGAGTGCAGCTATGCATGGTCAAATCTTGGTATCTCACTGCAGCTGTCTGAGGATGAACCCTCTTCATTGGAACCCGATCCAGGAGGGCAAAATCATTCCACCTATCCGGGATTCCTTTGACTGAGTTTCAAGACACATATCCTGATTTCGAGCTTGAGGACAAGCTCTTAGTCCAGGAGGGGAGTAATGATGTGGACGCGCTTATTGGGAAGAAGTATAGCCGTCGACAGTAGCAGTAATTGGGTGTTCTCAGTTCTCATCTTATCTAATTCCAGCTAGATACAATTCTATCTTATCTATTCAACATTCTTATCTTATCTGTTTTCAGTAGTAGGATTAGTAGGGAGTCTTATCTATTCAGTGTTCTTATCTTATCTGTTCAGTAGTATAGATTAGTAGGGAGTCTTCCTAAAAGTAGGACTCTTATCTCTTGTAATCTCCTATTTAAGGAGCTGATAATATTTAATAAAGGCATTGAAAATTTCAGTCAAGAAAAGAGCAAAGGAGAGTTGGTGATCTCTTGAACAAATCACCATTAAGGCGCCAAGATAGGTTCCTCAAGAAAGGGGAGGAAGAAGGGAAAACAGGAGGTTTTCCCCGTGGACCAACCCGTGACGAGATCCTATTCGCAGGCCTGTAACAATTTGTTCCGTCAAGTTTAATTGTAGTCACTCCTGTCAGAATGGAATTTATGGGACCAACCCTCGACATCGAGATCTGCTTCATCTCACTTCCAGATTGCTCCATCAATTAAATGAAAATGAAAAACAATGTTTTCAACCTTTATAGACCTAACTAAGGTCAGCCAAACATTCAAAAGTCCCAAAACTAGGGTTTCACCGTACCTGGCCTTCGGGGAAAAAGAGAGAAGAGGTAGCCACTCTAACCAGAGCAATCCAAACCACTTCCAACTGTAGCCACCCACTTTTGGAAATAAAAAGGAACCCTTCAAGCCTTAACAGCCTCTTCAACTCGTAACTGGAAACTCTCTAGTCAGCTAGGGTTTTGGGAAAAATTCTGCAGTCCCACTTTCTTGGCAATCTTCGGCCAGCTTCTGACTCTCCAAACCCTCTACCAACTAGACAGACAAGATCTCTGATTGGTCAGCAATTTATCTCTCCATACACCTTTCGATTAAAAGAAAAGTGTATGGGAAAAAAAGAAAAAAAAGAGAAAACGAAGGAAGACTTGCTCTGATACCAAGATGTGATTCAGACCAATAAAATTAGTAGAAATATTTAGATTAGAGCAGAAAGAAGGAAGGAAGAAGAGGAAGACAGCAAGAAGAAGAAAGAAGAAAAGAGAAAGAAAGGAGGAGTTCGATAATCTCCTCTTCCCCCTACTCTAATCTTTTATTAAACTTACTTAAGTTACATAATTTGAAAGAAGGCCCTTAAGTAGGCGTCCACATCAGCAATACACTTAAAAACAAAACAAAAGCTAAAGACCCATAAAGAAAGAAGGCCCAATAAGAAAACATAACAAGAAGGAACTAATAAGAATGACACTAAAGGACTAGGGCCCATTCGGCCCACTCTCTACATTAGGCTGCATTTGTTTTCTGTGGAAAATTCATTGATGTAAAACTCAATCGATGGGTTTAAAATTTTAGTGGATCGTTGGAGCTTTTTTGATGTGATAATCGATGTAAATAATACATTGATTTTATTGATATATTATTTACATCAATTACCGATGGAAAACTCAACCGTTGGAACCTTTTTACATCGATTTTCGATGTAAACATTACACTGAAAACAAGCATGTGAAAATATGGACCGGGAGTGGAGTTTTACACTGGTCAGTATTTACACTGAAAACAAACGCCTGCAAATGTGAATTGATGGTGGAGTTTTACATCGATTCGCATTTACACCGAAAACAAATGCAGCCTTAAAGACTTCTACCAATGACAAAATGGATTGTTGATTGGTTGGTATCTTTGTCCTGAGTAGATAGCTTTTCATTTCTAACAAGTACCCTAAGTAGGACAGAGGTATCGGAAAATAATCCCAAGAACACCTATAGTTATTATTACAGGGAAATTTTATTCAAAATAGACCACCACCATACCAAAAACCCCCTTGATGTTCTTTTGTTGATTATATATCATTTCTTTTTTAGATCCAGGGATAACATGATGCTTACTTGCTTAGCAATTATCAGGTTGCATCATCTCTAAAAGAAAAGTCAAAAGGATATTTAATTATATGACATTGACACTTAAATGAACTTCACTACAGGATATTTTGATTATGTCAGTAATAATTTTTTTTTTCTTTTTCCATTATTGTCTAGCTCAGTAGTTGTTTGTTGTTACCTCTATGATTTAGTGTGGTCATAACTGAATATCATGTAAACCTCTCTCTCTCTCTCTCGTATACCTCATTCTTGGTGTACTGGAAAAAATTCTCCTTCTTGAGGCTAGAACACAAAATATAGTATCTGCGGAAACAGCTCTTACATCCCAGTCATTTATGCAGTTTGGGCTCTTAACAGGCTTACCGATGGTGATGGAGGTTGGACTAGAGGAAGGATTTTTAACAGCCTTTAAAGACTTATCCTCATGCAGTTGCAACTGGCTGCTGTTTTCTTTACTTTCTCCCTTGGGACAAAATCCCACTATTAATCAAACAATTCTTCATGGGGGTGCTGAGTACAAGCCTACTGGTCATAAAGCTGTAGTCTCCATGCGAACTTCAGTGAAAACTATAGATTGTACTCGTGCAGAAACTTAATGAAGGGATTTAAACTGCTGCTCCTGTTGATTGTTTACAATTTGTTTAAGTGGTCTTATGTGAGCAGCATGACATGTATTAATTGCGTTCTCTATCTGGTTCATGTTGATGACCTGGCTGTTTGCACCATTTCTGTTTAACCCATCTGGATTCAACTTGGAAGGACTGGAATGAGTGTATTAATAATCAAGGAGGTATAGGAGTACACCAGGTAAACAGTGAACTGATGAGGAAATGGAGGTAGCTGATTCCTCTCCCACTAAGGAGGCTGTTAGGCCTTGCTGATACCCACCATATGATGGAGCTATTAAACTTAACTTAGAAGTAGTGATCCGGGTCCGTCTGGCATTGGTGGAGTATTTAGAAATGAGCAAAGATAGTCGTGTGATCTATTCAAGCCCAATCGGAGTAGGTGACCCATTTCTGTTTAACCCATCTGGATTCAACTTGGAAGGGTTGTGGAAGACTGGAAGGACTGGAATGGGTGGATTAATAATCAAGGAGGTATAGGAGTACACCAGGTAAACAGTGAACTGATGAGGAAATCGAGGGAGGTAGCTGATTCCTCTCCCACTAAGGAGGCTGTTAGGCCTTTCTGATACCCACCATATGATGGAGCTATTAAACTTAGACAGAAGTAGTGATCTGGGTCCGTCTGGCATTGGTGGAGTATTTAGAAATGAGCAAAGAGTAGTCATGTGATCTATTCAGGCCCAATCAGAGTAGGTGACTCATTGAGGGCTGAAATTCTAGCTGTATTGGCAGTTCAAAAAGCAAAAGGATTGAACAATCGAAAATTGTCAATTGAAGAAGATTCAAAGCTGGTGATTAATTGGCTCCAAAATGACGAGGAGGATGGATGGTGGTGCTACATCTATGAGAAAAGGAAGGTGATGAGGTTATTACAAGGGGTAGAGATGACATCCAATTGGGTGAGAAGACTGAAGAGAAGCCAATGCATTTGCTGACACACTGGCTAAACAAGGGGTGGGAAGGAACAATTTGTTTTGGGCTATATTGTTACTTGATACTTCCTTGGGGAGAGCTAAGAGAGTTTATTTCTTCCCCTGGCTAAACATGGTGTGTCTCTTTTCTTAGACAGTTAGACAGCAAGGGTTCCGTGCCTCTCCTTCTCCAGTGGAATACCTGAATGGGTTGGCTATGACGGGGGTGTCTCTTTTCTCAGATAGCAAGGGTTCTGTACCTCTCCCTCTCCAATGGGATACTTGAATGGTTTGGCTACAATGGGGGTTTCACATTCTCAAGTATTCCTTATTTCCTCCATTCCTTCTTACAGTGGATGTTATTTTTATGGTGGTTTATGCTCCCTAAGCTCTGCTTTCCTTTATTTGTTCCCCTCTATTTTGTTTTTTTCTCACAAGTTTATTAATTGTTGGCTTTCTATTTTGCTTTCGTTGAGTTTCTATTTTCTCACAAGTTTCTTCTCCCTAAACTCTGGCTTCTATTTTGCTTTTTGCTCCCTAAACTGATATTTTTCTTGTTTTATAGGATTTGAGGTCGCTCTAGGCTGTTTTCCTACTTGCCTCGGATGTCTTTCCTCTATTTCACTTGGGGTTTTGTTTCTACCATTGGGTTCTCCTCTTTATTTTCTTCTACTAAGGGAGTTTGTTTTCATGCTAGAAGTATGTTTATGCCCTTTCTCAATGGATTTTGATGCAACTCTATGTTACAACTTGTTTTAATCGCTAGCCATTTGTTGGTTATGGCTGAGGACGCTCGACAATTGCCAACAGGTTTCCTATCACTTCACCTTTTTATTATAAGGGTAAGCTGCTTAGACTTCCCCTGCAGTTTTACCCGTTCTTTGACTGTATAGCATATTACTTATCTGTGGGTTCATTTCATGATTATTTTATCTAGGTCCTTCCATTTTTCGAGTTGCCCATTTTCAGGTAATCATTCTCAGCTTTAATTTTAATTTTCAAAACTAAACATTGCTATTGATCAAATGCATTAAACCTTAGTGTTTATCAAATTTTGACTTCTTACCTCAATATGAAAATGCAATGTCTTAGTTTTTTTTTTTTTTTTTTTAAATGCTGATCAAAAGAAATCTCGAGGACCCAAATTCCTTGAAGCAGGTAATTACTTTTCTCTTGAAAATCCTTGCACTTTCTATTAATTATAATCCATATGAAGTTATAAACTAGATATTTATGTGAATCAGGGCTCCATTTTGATTTATGGTGCTATATTCAATAAGGGAATTTGTTTGTTTTCTCATGCAACATTTTTTGCAGAAATTTGAAGAGTTTGGACGGACTTGGAATTGTGATATAAAGAATTAGCTTACATGATCCCCTGTTGTTTCATGCTGAAATTCATTTGAAGCAATTGGCTTCCTACATATGCAACTCATAAATTAAATGATGGGAAGGATATTTCTATGGCTTATCAATGGGGTATAGAAATTTGAGATTAGTTGGGTACAAATGGTCATGGGGTTCCAGGAACCGTTTGCTAATTAAGGATATTATTTTATTTTTTTGATAGTTGATTTATTGTTGTAGTTTCCAAGGATATTATTTTATTCTTATGATTATTGGTATTGAATTGGGATCTGCTCTTCACATAGCACTCCTCACACGGACTTCGTAGCCACATCCCACCATGTATTGGGAACAACTCCCAATAATAATAACATACAAGTACGGGAGATGTTCCTAATGTGCAACTGGTACATGCAGTGAGGTTGGTGTGAGGAGCGAATTGTGAGGAGCAGATCCGGACTCATTGGTATTGTTCATTATCATTAACAAAAATTGGTTGATAGTTATTATTATTGTTACTTATTTTTCCATTTTATTTGTTTATACATTTTCTACTTAAACCTCAACAGGTTTATTTGAGAATCGCTTATGCCTACATTGCCTTTTGTTCCTTGTAGAGAGCTCCATTCAGCTAATCATCAATGAGCATCGAGCTTGGGTGTGGACCTTAACTGAATGAGCATGGTATTTTATCTTCTCTGTTAGTTGGTTTATTGCTTTTTAATAAACTAGTTTATAGTTCTTCATAATTGATAATAATTATCTATTTTATTTTATTTTTGTTTATTTTCTATTAAAACCTCCATTGATTTATTTGAGAATGACTTAAACCTATGTCGTGCTTTGTCCTTAGCAGAGAGCTCCATTCACTTGATCATCTTTGATTATTACTTGCAAGGTTGAGATTGACTTGATAGAATGAGCATGGAGGGCATGGACCCTAATAGAATGAGCATAGAACTTGGGCATCCCTTCCTTTCAAGGCTATTATTATTCATAGATGTGTTTTTTTTATATATACATGGAATGTTACACCTGATGCCTGACCTGAACACCAAAGATATCTGCTAATAGTAGAGACTTGAGATCTTGATGAGTGACTGAGACTTCTCGGAATTCTCTCAGGCAATTAAGATTAAGGAATATGTTTCAAGATTCTTGGATTCACTGTTTATATTCCCTTGTTACCTCCCTTTCAGCAATACACGTTATTTTTAATGATCTTGGTTGGATTGCTATTGGATTATATTATATCTGGTTTGTTGTTGTTCCTTATGCTCATACATGTTTGTTGGAAATGGGCTCAAGGACAAGTGCCAACACTGAATGGGGAGAGGGATTGGAGTAGAGAGAGGGGGCGAGAGAAAGAGAGGGAGGGAGGAATATAGGGTCATAGGGAATAAGTGCTCTAATTTGTTCTTTCTTTGTTTTATATTTTTAGTTGGATGTGGGTAATGAGGTCTTATAGAGCCCATATTTTTTTAGAGATCACTAGAGATTATTGAGCTGTTTTTGTCCCATCAATGAAGTTTGAAAAACTGATATACCCTCTTTCATGAAAGATGATGCATGTGATTAATCATGATCATCTATATATCAAGTAGGGACATTTTCTAGATTGTGATAATTAAGCTCACCTTATATGTAATCTCTATAATCCAAGTGTTGGGAGTGATGTTTTGAACACATGGTACGGTAATGTTCCAAAAGGAAAACGGTCAAATGAAACAAAATTACCTATAATTTTTTCAAAGAAACAGGGATTGGGAGTGTCGATTCTTAGCTGTGAGAATCATTTCATTCTTAATCAAATTTAATTTTATCAATTTTCTCATTCTCTTTATTTGTTTGATTATCTCTTTCCTTTACCAAAAAGCAAGAACTAGACTAAATTTCGTTTGTTTTTCTATTATTGTAGGTTCAGACTAGGCTGCCAATCTTTTTCTCTTACTGGCTCTTTTAATAATTTATTTTCCTTTTTAATTGAGCAGGTTTTTAGTGAAGATGGAAAATCAGTTGGGACAACCACAAGTCTGATTCTATGTCGTGGCCTTTAATCACAAATCATTAGTCATGGCGTTGAGAGACAAAGATGTCCATTGAAGAGCGATTTTCGCTATAGAAGACAATTCAAATAGCTCACCTCAAGTATTAACATGTTTCTGTAAAGAATGAGATTTTTCTTTTGTAAGAAGCATATTAACCTCTTTAAATTCGTGTGGGTAGTGCTTATTACACCATTTCCAAATTAATTAATTTCTTTTAAAAACATACCTGTGATCCACAATTAATTTCGCACTATTTCCAGCACTCTCTCATAACCTCTACAAAGCAAAAAATATCACACATTTCAGGAAAATTTTTTTTTTCTACACTCATTAGCCCCTGCAACCACTCCTCTAGTATCATATTAAACCAACAAGGCAATAACACTCTCAAGGAGATTCTTGTTTCTTTATTATACTTGAGAACTTATGTTGGTTCAAGAGATATTTGTGGGTTGTGTTGTTGAAGTTCGATTCCATGCATGTGCAACACTAATAATGTTATTATTGCTACTTGTTAGTATAGTAGATACTAGATAGATTGAGTTTTTCAACATGACGTCCGCATGTTATACATGCAATGAACGGAGGGAGGAGACGACTTAGTGCAAGTAATCATCTTCTATTCAGGCGGCTTAAAGCACTTTTGTGGTCAGTGATGGACTTAATTGTGTGCTGCCTGGCATTTTTGCCTACCTGGGGTTTTCTCTCTGTAAGTTTAATTTAAAAAGAAACGGAAATATAATGTGCTCCATGAATCCTTATTGATAATTGCAGATATTTTAATGTGAACCTTTATTTATTCCTTCCAGATTGCACAAGCTGTGAGACCTGTGGTAGAGGATAACGGGACTATGGGACTTTGTCATTGTTCTTTCTTAAGTTTCTTTTCTGTGATGCTTCCAATAGGTTTCTGCTAATTCAATCAATTCTTGCTGTAAATAAGAAGCATTGGTATATTTCTAGGTACCGACGGCTGATAAATGTACAATTGTATGGTATTATTTGGTCATCATTCTGACTGGATCTCAGGTTGAAATTAGTACTCGATAAAATGTAAATATCATTTATTTTAACCAGTGTTCACAGTTTAGAGTGAAAATCTGGTGCTAATATCTCCAACATTGCCTGATTGATTGGAACTTCCACCATTCATCCATTCTCCTCTTCATACTAAACAGTCAGAGTCCATTGTTTTTCCTAGCATTTGAAAGCTATTGGATTCATGGTTTATAGATGAATGCAGGTTATCCATGGTATTACTGGTGTCAACATCCATGTATGCATCCATTATTCCTTGTTGACATTACTAAGGAAGACTACCAACTAGATTGATGGTGATGATTGGTTGTCGAGATCCTTTTATCTGTTTTTCATTCCAGAGACAATTTGGTTGATCATATTCTGTTTTCCATTAAAGATGAACTCTTCAACTAATTCTGTTATTGACTTATGGACACGTGGATCCACTGGAAGCCAAAGGATGCACTCTAAATTTAAGCACTTGTTGGTTTTACTAGTGGGAAAATTCAACATATATGCGGAGGTTCAAAGTTTTGACATCATATACCTCGTATATCGGGTAGGGGTTCTCACGGTTCGGTTAGCCTATTTTTTTTGGACCGAAGCGGTACTACCAGTTTATGGAAAACCGGTAACGGAAATCGAATTGAAGTTGATCAGTAATTTGGTTCGTCGTTTTTTTTTGTTTCTACAATATATATTATAAAAATGTATGTAATATTAGATTTTAAATGATAAATAATATATTATATGTTATAAATATATATTTATATATAATGCATATTTATTAATTTATAATATATAAAAAATATAATATATATAATATATAGAAATATATGTGTACCGGTCAGTTCGGTTAATCGCCGATTTTTTATATTGGTTAATCAAAACCGAACCGGTACCTTTGGTTTTTTTTAAAATACCTAACGGAAATTGAACGGATCAGTTTGGTTTCGATTGATTTTTTGGTTCAGTTTGGTTTTTCTTGCTCACCTCCAATATCTGGTGTGTTGTATTATAACATTGGGTGAATGATACACAAAATACAGGCTTTCTTGGCCTTTTGGCCCATTTCAAAGGGTAGGTAGGCCCTAGACATACCCCTTGTCCTATTTTTGGAAAAATTCCCGATTAGTACCCTATACTTTGGGCCTAGTGCCACTTTGGTCATTGAACTTTAAAATGCGACAATTCGGTACCCGAACTTTCAAAACATGACAATTCAGTACCTGCTGCTAATTAGCTGTTAACCAACCGTTAAGTGGCATTTGAAAAGACACAAATGCTATTCGAGGGTCATCTAATTTTCTTTATCAACCATCCAAACATTGACAAAAAAATTAACAGTTTCAAATCCTTGCTTCTTTTATTCAAGAAAGTTGGGGTCACCGGAATGCCCACTCAAACATGACCCCACTTTCTTGAATAGAAAAGGCAAAGATTTGGGACTGTTAATTTTTTATCAACGTTTAGATGGTTGATAAAGAAAATTAAATAACACTTGAAGAGCATTTGTGTCTTTTTCAAATGCCACTTAACGGTTGGTTAACAATTAGTTAATCAAGAATTTTCCTAAAATAAATTAAGAAAAGGCTTGTGTTAGGTTATGGCGTATCAGGGTACCTTGATATATTTAAATAACTACAGGTTCTTCCTTGGTCTTTTTTTATTACCAAAAACAAGTTCTTCCCCTAATCTATGGCACAACTTTGCCAGGTATACCAAATTCATTCATGAGGTCAAAAGTTTGATTTCTGCTTATTTCACTCCTAGACATCAATCTAGATTATCAAAGCCAAAGTTTGATGTGTTGCATAATTTGGAAAAATCTGAAAGGAAAAGGAAACATAGAAGATAATTTTGAAGTGGTCAAAAGCATTTGGGAGAGAAATACAGGGGAGGTTTAAATAATGTATCCATTGTTTAATATAAGAACAAGAGGAGATGATATTTAGTTTGTACATCTTTTCTGGGTGGATTGTCACCAAACCAGAATAGTCTATAAATTTCGGATGAGGATGATGCTTAGAAGGATAAGAAAAAAGAGGATGATGACAATGATCAAATCGATGATAACAGCCCAATTACTCATAGGGGGCATTCTTTTTTTGGATTTTGAGAGGAGGAAAGTTGGTCAATGCGGTTTTGATAACCAAGAAACCCATGTTTTTTTTTTTCAGATTTATGTGGGGACCAAGAAAAGTTTATTTTCCTGGGTATCACTCCCATCTTTTAGGTGGGTAAATAACCTTTCCACTTGGGGGGAAGTCACTAGCATTTGAATGGGACAAAAATGTCCCTTTTGATAATGAGTTTTTATGACTAAAATGGTCATTGCCTTATTTACCTAAGAAATAAAAAAACATGGGTAAATGCACTTACCCGAGTAAATCTTCCTTAGGAAACACTTATGCGGATAAGTAAATTTACCCAGGTAAATAACTTACCGAAAAGCGAACAGGGCCTTAGTGTATATAGTTATGAAATGAGACCAATGAACACTTAATGGTGTAATAGTTATAAATGATGATGATGATGATGATGATAACCATGTCTATGGCTGTAACAAGTGCAAGTGCAAGTGCAATAGGATCAGGAAAGGAATAAGGATACATATTCAGGGGTGGATGGAGCACATATAAACTTTTGTTTTCCCTGAGATTTTGCACAAGACAACGCAGCTTGTCCGCACCAACATGAAGCCTCAATCATGAAGACCATCATCATCAATTCTGATGCCTCCTCCTCCACCAGATCTACAACTATTTTTATACTTGTTGATATTGATCGGATGGGCTGCGAGGTCTTGAGAAAAATCATCATCAACTCTGATGCCTCCTCCACCAAAATAACTATTTTTATACTTGTTGATATTGCTCGGATGAGCTGCGAGGTCTTGAGCAAAATCTCCAAAAGCAAAAGCTATTGTCAAGACTCAAGAAGCAGAAGCAAACAAGTTCCTCCATGTATAGTTTTGAACAAGTTCAAGGCTTCAAGCTTTGAGAGAGAGAGATCAGATAGAGAAATTATAGAGAGAGAGAGAATACAAACTACAAAGTTTATGAGGACGTGGTGGAGGTGACGGGTTCGGGGCCTAATTAAGCAGCTACGCTTCCAGATTCCACGAGTTTAAAAGATTGAAAAAGATGGGAAGAAAGGCGGGTGACTTGTATGGATTTAAAAAGTAGATCTCTCTCTCAGAATATCGTTCATAAGTAGTGGTAAGTCAAGGACATGGACATCACCTCCTTTATGTCTAATCCCCTTTTCTGATGGAATTGGAATATCATCCCACAAACGGTTATAAGTCTCATCAATTCAATTCATTTCACCAAGCCAATGAAAATTTGGGAGGGGAAGGCCATGAGTAGGAAAATCTTAGAAGTATTGCCCAATGCAATGTACCAACTGGTGTTAAAAGATGGCGCCAGGGAATAATTAGAGTTTCCTAATAAAAAGAAATCTGAATCGGTTGTGAATAACTCATGTTTTATTTTTTTCCAAACAAAAAAAATCGCAAAGTTCTAAAAGAATAAAGAAACAAGAGAGAGCAGGCTGATGTCGACAACTGCATTTTATAATATAGTAATAGATTAAAATTTAAAACGTCGTCGTCTATGTTAGGTGTACTCTCTTTTCTCTTCGGATATCTATTTTTTTTTTCTGGTTTTGGAATTCTTTGTAAAATATCAAGAAGGCTAGATAATGGATAAAGGACTTAAACCTCCCCTGAATTTTTTCATAAATACTGAAACATTCACTTTTTTTTTTTCAAATTGGACTAAGGTGGCATTTGATAAATCTGAAATCTGAAAAGTTAAAAAGATATTATTTGTGTCTGAGATCTGAAAAGAAAGTTGGAGCAATTCTCCAACATCTGAAATTGTGAAGTTTACTATTTTACCCTTATAAATAGATTGTTTGATAATAAAAATAATATTAAATAAAAAAAATATTCTATTAATAAACAAATATTATATATTTTTAAATAAATAATTATTTATTATTTAATTAAAAATATTATTTATTTATCATTATTAACTAACAATAAATAAAAATATTTTAATTATTACTAATAAATATATTATGAAATATTCTTATTACTATATAGACATTAATACTGAACATTATTATTTATTTAAAATAAAATGATATTATTTTATAATTATTTAATAATAATATATTATTATTATTACTACAAGTATTATTAAATAAATATTATTATTTATTTAAATAAATAAATAATAGTTATTAAGTAATAATAATAATAATAATAATAATGACAAGAGTGAGGGCATTGTTGTTGTTGCATATAGATGACAATAATGAGGGCATTAATGTCATTTTATCACGTTTGATTCTTGTAAACCATGTTTTACCAGTTCATATCAGAATGTGTTTCAGTTCCTCTAATCAGACCTAAACTCAAATGCCAATGGTATCTGAAAAGAAAAGTTTTCAAGCTTTAGACATCTGAAAAGTGTTATCAGATGCCACTTAAGACCTCTCATATTAAGTGATATATTCATCAAAATCTGTTAAAATGTGACATCATATGTGGGTTATTTAATTTTTTTTGAAAACCCAAATGTTCCCTTTATGATCCCTTTGATCCCTTTTAGCAATTCAAATCTCTCTCTCTCTCTCCATTTTCTATGATGTTGTTTAACTCCACAACAAGCACAAGTTTCACCTCCAAGACTTCTACAGTGAATTAATTGGGCTTGTTTCTTTGTTTTCATCACAAATAATAAGGGCACCATGCTCAAAGCTGTTCTTTGCAACATTAAATTCAAAGTTTCAGCCTTTAGTTTACTTTCTTAGTTAGGATAGTGATGGATGAGCCAATTGAGGTCAGGGCCTTAAAGTTGTTAGGATTGGGGTTTGATTTGACAAATGGTTTTAAGTTAAAAGCATGCAAAGTGGTATCCAATGGAAAATTGGTTAAGTGAAAAGAATAGGCAGGAATTGACGTTTTCTAGAGGTCTCAATGATATCAGGTGTGATAAAAGGAATTACAATGTGCTTAAGTTCAATGAGATGATGGGTATGAATCAGTTCAAGTTTTTTTTTTTTTATTTGAATAATTATTTATGTTACTTGAGCAAGGATTAAACACTAGAAAAGAACTCCCCCTAACGTTGCAGAGATGTCTATTCCTATGTAAATAAACCAAATCCCTTCTACCTTTCTATTTTAAATTTCTAGTTTTTTTTTTTTTTCTTTTACTCCTCTATTTTCAATCGCAGATGACTTCTCTGGATCAATACTAAGCAACACTCTCAAAAATCTTGTTTCATTTTCAAACCTCCCCAAGGAAAATCCCATACTTATTGCATTTATTGGTTTTAAAGTTCAATAAATCTTCTTTTTAGTCTATATAAATCCTCTATTTTAATATTCTTTTTATTTTAAACTCTTTAAAATATTGGTTGGAAAAGTTAGTGGATGGGTTAAGACAACAAAACCAAAAAATATATATGGCAAGAGAGATTACCCTATTTTGAAAATATGAAGTAGTAAGGATAAAAAACACTTTTTAATGATTCCCGTTAGATCTCACATGGGATGTCTTAGTCCAATTTAACAAAAGAGGGGATATTTCAGTATTTACTAGATAAATTGCATTGCATTAAATGAGAATTACATGACAATTTATAGAATGATACGGACAAACCCACATCAAGTCAAACTCTTCTATCCTAATTTAACACAAACACAAATCTTATCTTATCTTAATTCAACCACACTCAAACTTATCTTTATCACATAATATCCCTAACTAGCGGGGACCCGTGCATTGTACGGGATTTATTAAGGAAAACTAAACAATAAAACACATAAGAGTATACAATTGTTTTATATTTTTAGCTTTATAAATAATGATTATTTATTTAAATTTTATTGAAGGATGAGGGTAGAGAGTTTAAGACGGCATCAGTTTTGGTGTCATCATCAAGTTGGGAGCCAAGAGCCTCCAATTCATTTATATAACCTATCGTCTGTATGACGTGGTTTTGAATTGGTTAGCTTTCAGTCATCCTTGTGGTCATTAGCAGTTTGAGGACTTTTTTTCTTGCAGAACAATTTTGCTCCTCATATATGGTTTTTAAACTATCTAGGATATCTTTGTAGATATCAATTTTGTTAAATTGTCTCTACATAGAATTATCTAAGGAGGCTATGACATAACACTGGGTAAGAGAATTTTTTTCTTCTCATTCCTTATATCCTCTCATTCTTGCCTCAGAAGCCCTATCACCCCGACGTTCTGATGTTGGGTTTTTGGCAACTTTGTCCAATTTTTCAAATGTGAGCACTAGGTTTAGGTTACGAAACCAGTCTAGACAAAAACTGCATCCCTACGAAATTGCAATCTGTAGATCGATCTCCATCTACAATCTTTGTCTTCTCTGCAATATCCAACAATTTTTTCGATGTAAAAAAAATAGAAAACCCTAATTTCTATTGGTTACATCAGAAAAACCTAATGCATTCTTTATAGAAAAGAAAAATAATTAATTTCAGACCAAATAATCAAATTAATAAATTCAGTGTGCACAAATTTTAACACCATCAAGAATTTGATCTCTACCACACTTTTAGCCCAAGATTTTAAGAATCCATAATATAACAATTCTATATATATATATATATATTAGATCATTGGCTCATTCTAAGAACTGAATTCTCAGATCTCAAAGTTTTCTACTAACTGCTCAAATCGGCTAGACTAGTTTTTGTTGATTTTAGTTTTGATTCAAATTCGGTTTGGTTTAGTCCAAGGGCTGAGCCTAGTGCTTTGATACCATTGTTGGAAGGGTTATGACCGATCATATGAATGGTCGAACCATGCTAGGTGGCTGTGCAAATTTTCAAAAATTTTCTAATCCTTTTGGGAATCGAATTCCCTATGTTTTGAAAAACTACACTTTTTAGGACCGGTCTTGCATTGAAGCAGATCAGATTTGAAACCAATAAAAGAGGGAGACTTATACCTAATACAGACACCACAAATGCAGATCCCAAGGTGGAAGTTCATGTCCAAATCAGTCCCAAAACTAGTCTCCACTAAAGGTGGTGCAGTGTGTAGGTGAAGCTGATTCAGTAACACAGGTGATCCTATCACTATGATCACATACTTACAAGAATTCTCAGACTGTCTCAACATACCTAGGTTTTGACCCTCAATGGATCTCATTGATTAATATATCAAAGACAACACAATCCAATACATAGTGTGGTACGGTTATCAAATTTAGGAGTTGTGTATAACTTTCTAGTTTTGCCCATCAATCTCCAAGGTTCATGGCATAACTGGAATATGGTCTGGATTTAATGTTTCATCCAAACACACACTACATGTGCTTTAGGTCTAACCCTAGCAGCTGAGACAAGTTGCTCAACTATTTTGTTAGTACATTAGTGTCAGTCTTGCTAGGATAAACTCCCCAAATCTATCTAACAGTTGAGAATATTCTAAATTAACACGAGTCTCATAAGTGTCTAATGTAAGAGGTAATTTTATAGAAGCATAATAATATCAATGGGAAATAATAATATACTTTTATTCATTTATAATAAATGTATATGTACATCAATCTAATTGGAGCTAAGGACATACATTATCTACCATCCATGACCCCACTTTGCATTAGATGATGTGCACTCTTAGTAAGACCACTACAATAATCTAAGACGACGATTTTCTGTTTTAGTACTGCACATCGTAATAAAAGTGAACTCTTCGAAATTAGCCCTGCCCAAGCCCACACCTGACTTGAATATATGCATCAAATTTCAGTGCAGTGCAAGAGGGGAGGGGCCCATATTTGAACAGATTAGGTTCGACCTTAGGCTCAGATTGGGCCTGACTTTGACCTTAAACTTGTCCTTACCAACCCAATTGATATTTGTAAATAATCCAATCCATCATACAAATCTTTTCCTATGGCAATTAGGAACCATTTGATAGTTGATAATATGCTAATTAGACCCGATCAGATGGTTACGATCATTGAATTTGTGTGCATGGATCAATACAATAAACACAACAAACAGGATATAATTGTACAAGGGTAGCTTGTATGGCCTTACTGTTCATAATAAATCAAGAATTCAAGCGCTATAAAATGGATCGGGCCGCCTGGCACGATGTGGGCAGTATTGGGCATGACGTACAAAATAACAACATTAGTAGTAATAATAATGATGATAATGATATGTAAATATATATATTTTTTTCATAAATATAAAAATTTCATACATCGACTGTCATAACCTAGTGAAGGTTAAATTCACTACGACTTTAAAGAAAGATTTAAAAAATGGAATGTGAATAATATGTAGGAGTTCTTAGAGGTTAGTAGACTAGGTGCGACATTAAAGGAAAATGAAAGATTAGTAAGAGAAGTACAACCAGAGGAACTATTAGAAGCCATTAATTCAACCGAAGACTAAAAGGCCTCGGGCCCTAATGGATTAAAAGCTAAATTCTATAAAAAAACACTAGGACATTATTGGGGACACTGTGAAAGGTGTAGTCAAGTAGGGGTGTTAATTGGACTGGATTTGGTCCAATCCGACCCAGTCTAATGTGAGTTCATTACAAATGGACTTGGTCCAATTACAAATGGACTGGTCCATAGACTGTTCAATCTATTCAAATTCCTGTTAATTTAGATTGGTCTCAACTCAAACCTGATGATCCATTGACACCTATGTTCTAATCTTCTATCAATGGATCAGAAATTGGCTCAATCCAATATAAATTCATTATGGACGGATCAGGTCCAATCCAATATGTCATATTGGTCCATCCAGTCCATCCAAATTCAATGTCTTATTGGTCCGTCCAATTCATCCAAATGAATTTTGATATGAACGGAATCCAACCCAAAACCGGTCCATAGACACCCCTATAGTGAAGGCTTTCTTCCACTCCGAAGAATTAAATAAGCAATTGAATAGAACATGCATTACACAGATTCCAAAAATTAAGAGGATTGAACACTACAAACCCATAAATTTGTGCAATATAGTATATAAAATAATAGCAAAAATATTGATAAACAAAGTGAAGCCATTATTGGGAAAATTAATCTCTCATCTTATCAACCGGTGTTTGTTTAGGCTAGACATGTAATGAACAATATATTAATTGCGTACAAATTTTGTGGCTTATAAAATTAATACAGAAAAAGCATATGATAGATTAGAATGGCTCATGGAGAGCATCGCCTCCGTAAGTTACGAAGTATTAATTAGACCTGTTCATGGGCCAGGTAGCTCGATGGCCCGGCCCGGCCCGCATTCCAATCGGGTTTGGTCATGTAATTAGGCCCGTGGATCTGACCTCGGGCCTAACACAGTAAGTCTGACTGTGTTTCAGGCCGGGCTAGGGATTTGTCAAAGAAATCTGGCTCGAGCCCGGCCCGGCCTGACTCGACATTATATATTTTATATATCATATAAAATAATATAATATTTATAATTTAATATATATATTTTTTATTTTTTTCTTTATTATTTCTCTCTCTCTATTCAGCCGCTTCAGCAGTAGTAACAACATGTATTAAATTTCGAACTCGGGCTCGGGGACAGAGTCGTGAATTGATTGTCCCCATTGCTTGAATTGTTAACTGCTCAATTTGAGGCTATTCTTGGAATGAATAAGGGGTGGAGCAGCAAGGTCTAAGGTGTTGAAATATTTCGGGCGAGGATGGTTGAGAGGGATTTCAATCCAGGTGTTTTTGAAATGTATATGACAAGGGAAAAATCTGATTCTGCATCCGCAATGGCACAGCTGAGGCCTCGATTCGCTCCGGGCTTCTTCACGCAAGAGAAGGCGTAACAGCTCCAATTGATGACAATGGAGACCGCCAAATTCCACGACATCATGTACCACTTGGCGATCGCGTCCCGGCTGGCTTTGGATGTTCTGATCACTTCAATCGGTGAAGCTCCCCAGACTCCTCTAGTAAGTCATCGTTGTCGGTGTGCAGTGAGATCACTAGTGGATGCTTCTGGGTGAGGGAGATTGAACATCCAGGTGTTCGATTCAATCGGACCCCTTCAGCTAACGGGTAAAGGCCTATTAATGTTAAAGTATGCTGACGTGGTCGCCTGTGGCGGGTTTATGCGTCCAGTGCGCCCACGGGTACACAGAACGCACACTCAAGCAAATGTACGTCTATTAGAGGAAGAGCAAAGTTCCTAAAGTCAATAATTGGAAATAGGGTAAATTAGTACCTTCCACTTTGGGGGTAGTGACAGGTAGGTACTTGAATTTTCCATTGCAACACTCAAGTATCTTCAACTCTCAAAAATAGAGCGCTTGACAGATAGCATCGGATCGAGGTAGAGGTAATCTCCTGAAACGGGTGTTCTAGTTTTTTTTTTTTTTTGAAAAAAAAAGGTAATTCATTAAACGAAGAAACAAGAACAATACAACCACTAATCAGAAGCACACAGGATAGTCTTTTAACAGAAAATCAGACAGACACAAAGGTAGAGCGGAGCTGGACCAGAAAATAGAATGGAGCCCTTTCTTTGCTACAGCATCCGCCACTCCATTCCTGGACTCGAACAAGTGATGAAGCTATAGTTTCTTCTCTTCGCTACTTCCTTAATGTCTCGACAGCAAAAACAAATTTCAGGATCCACATCAATTCCAGAATTACAAGATTTAACCAAGTTAGCACAATCGGTTTCAAAAAGGACATTTGATAGCTCAAGATGATCAACAAAAGAAACTGCCTTCCACAACTGCTAAAGGCGAGCAAGCTTTTAGTGGACCAAAACCTGCACCCCAGCAGAAGCCAAGGTGGTCACGCAATACAAACCGGAGGAAGCTTTGTTGATTGTCAAAAACCTGCACCGAAATTCATATTCAACAATCCCTTATTAGGTGGGAGTCACGGCAAACCTGTAGACTTCGGAATAGAGCTGGCAGAGCCTTACAATTTCTGCTGCAAAGATGATATCTCTCCGCTATTGACCTATTGATATTGGACAAAGCCTCAAAAGGATTCAAATCTTTTCCTTCAAAGAGAAATTCATTTCTATCTTTCTACATTTCCCATAAAATTAATGTTATTTTTGAGATTATATCACAGTTACTTTTTCCCAAAGAGGTTATAATATTTGTTAGCCATCCTCCAAAGGAGGGGAACTGCTTTGCATGATCTGGGTTAATACCAATACCAGAGCCCAGCCATAAACATCTCGAATTTTCACACAAGAGGAGAGCATGCATAGTGGTTTTTGGCTCTTTTTCACATCTCTCACAAGTATTATCTGTAACCAAACCCCTACGAAATAGATTCCTTTTAACAGCACTTCCATCTAAACTGCATCTCTAAAGGAAATGTTTAACTTTTGGTTCAATAGGAAGCTTCCAAAGAAGATTCCAATAACTTCTCTCAAAGCTTGGTTTGTCAAATTCATTGCAGATTCTTCCTAAAGGGACTTAGCTATAAAGTTTGATGATTTGGTTGTGATGCAACACAATCCGGGCATTCCTACTTGGCGGAAACCTGGCTCCTAGCTGGTGACGGACGGTACCTGAGATGAAGAGGAAAGTGAAGAATTCCCAGGGAGCTCGCCCAACGAGAACACTCTGATGCTTAAGTTAGAACTCTAAGAGAACTATCGAGAATGCAAAGAGAGAGCTAAGAGTGCAGAAGGCGCAAGTTCAGTACCTTTTATCCTTGGGGATCAGGGTCCTTTAATATTGGAGATCTGTCAAATTAGGCGTAACCACCTCTGCCAAGCCAGGTGTAACCGCCTCTGCTGCAGCCGTTACTCCCAGAGCCAAGGTGGCGGATGCAGGCAGCCGTTGCAGGGTACAGACCTGTCAGGCATGCCACATCTTGCAAAAATGGCAAGCACGACGCCGCCTGACGAGGGACGTGGGCGCAACCTCCAGATTCGGCAGGTACTGCTGTATGGTAGATCTTTCCTACAGGTTGTCGGGCTACTTTGCACCGAGCTACCCTACACTGAGGTGCTGGGGGTGCGCCGAGGTGCTCATGCTTGAGGCGAGCCTTAGGCAAGTATGGACAAGAGTGTTAATGGTGCTGACCCAAAGTGTTTCCAATTCAGGATACTTAGCTGCAGATCGGGGTGTTCCCTTCTCAAGAAGGAAGAGTTCGGGGCTCACTGGGAGGAGCTCGGGACTCCTCACTTGGAGGGATCTCGAGGCATTCCTCCCTTAGAGAGAATTCGGGGTAAGCTGGATGTTACTTCCTGGCGAGTTGCCATATTCACCGAGTTCATTATGCCGAGTTATGGCCAGGCTGTCACGCTGATTTGTCACTTATGCCAAGTTGTGTCCACGTGTCCCCGTGCTACGAGGTCGAGCCAAATCACCCTCCATCAATTGCCCCCCACTCCCCGTGCTGGGGGTTCTGACCAAGCGCGGGGAGTCCGCGGTGTGCCGGGTGGATTTGGCTCGGAGCTCAGGCCTTCTTGTCGGGCAACTCATTGGTCGAACCAATTCACTGCTCGGCTCGATCAAGGGCAACTCGGGTGGCGTACAATTCACGCGCGGACATCACGCGATCTGTGGACTCCGCAGACGTCAAAAAATGTGCTAAACGGATTTCACCTCGGGGGTCGTGTAGCAGGTTTTCTTGAGAGCCGTCAGATCATCTTGATCTTGACCGTTGATGCCCGAGTATAGTGGTTATAAATAGTGGGGGTCCTAGTCATTTTTCCCTCGCCATAAGTTCTCAGCATTCGTCTTGAGCTCACATCTAAGGTCTCCAGCTCAAGTCAATTCTCCCTAGTTCGGTTGCTTTCCTTGGTGAGTCCCCTTAGCTTTCCTTTCAATTTCCTTATTTCTTCCAGTTCATTTCTTTCTTTCACTATGTCTAGTTTTAGTCAACTGGATGAGCCCGAGGTGGGTACCTCAGCTCAGGGTGACCCTACCGAAGTCTAGTCTCACGAGGTGCAGGAGGTCTTATCGATTTGAAGGAGATCTTACAACCTCAGGAGCCCGAGACATCGGCAGAGCCTGTTCCAAAGGCAGCTGTGGAGCCCGAGGTCACTGCTAAGGCCACTGATGCAGCAGCTGAAGCTTCCGTCGAGCCCATTCGCACAACCGAGATGGCAATTTCCAGCTCAGGGAGTCAAGAGGGAGCCCGGAGTATCTTGATCATACACTGCAGCCTTCGGAAGTGCAAGGGGGCTATCTACGCCGAAGAGGTTTCCGAATGGGCCGACCTCACTCCTAGTCAACTCGGGGCCCGGGCTGCCACCCAATATATGATGGTAAGTTCTAAAGACTTCTTTTCTCTCTCTCTCTCTCTCTCTCTCTCTCTCTCTCTCTCTCTCTCTCTCTTTTGTTATTATCTCTTCAGTGCTAACCGATCTTCTCTTATCAGGTGAACTCCATCGTGCACGCCTTGACCCTTCAGTCCGAGAGGCACCTAAAGCAGGCTCTGGCTACCGAGGACTTGGCTCGCGCAGCCCACACCGGTCTGAGGGCAGCTCATGATCAAATCCATCGGCTAGAGAGCGATGCTTCAGCTCAGAAGAACGTCATCGAAGCACTGATGGCGGAGAAAGAAGAGTTGGCATTCGAGAAGGACAGGCTGAGGAGCAAGGTGAACGCCTTCAAGGCAGACAAGGGGGCCTTGGAGCTCGAGGTGAAAGGCCTTAAGGAGGATAAGGGAGCCCTGGAGCACGAGGTGGAGTTCCTCAAGGCTGATATTGAGGAGAAAACCGAGATCTTCACCCAGGCCATAGAGGAGACAAAGGTCAAGGCCGTTATGGACTATGTCAAGTCAGACAGGTTCAATATCGTGCTGGGGGAGGCCTATCGTAAGGGCTTCAAGCTTAGTAGGTGGTTGATAAGGCACACGTACCCCAAGCTCGACACAAGTGCCATCACCACTTCACGGATCACAAACGACATAGCCCGACAAGCTACAGAGGATCCAGATTCCAAAGAGGAGGGTGGCGACGAAGAGGTAGATGTCACCGACCTGGCCGATGCTCCCAAGGAGGTCCCAAGTAGAAACGATGAGCCCCCAAAATAGTTGTCCTTGTACTATGAACCTACGAGCTCATCCTTAGTTTCTTCTTCTTTTTTTATCGAGCTCATTGTATAGAACTTTCCATTAATGAAATTTGTTTTTTGCCAAGTGTCATTTTATTCTTTTGCCGAAATGATTGTTTTATCTGAGCTATCAGAGTTAAGTGCACGGAGTAGGTTTCTCAACTGTTGTCACCCCAAACTGTCTCCTTGTACTTTGTAGGAGTGGTTTTTATAACGTACACCGAGGTGAGCGACATAGTAAGGCATATGTCCGACCTGTCTACTCCTAGGTTACTTGAATTGATGGTTGTCCCTAGCAGGTCCAACCTGTTGTATACTGAGCTGCTTGCATCCTTGGCATACTAAGCCTATGCTGATGAGGCGGTTAGGTCATATGTAGTTTTGATGCCCTTATTTAGCTTGGCATTTTAGCCCTTTGGATGGAGGAGTGACTTAGTCACACCCTCCTAGAGTCTACCCATGTTGAAGAGGCGCCTGGGTCTTACAATGCGAGGTCTTTTTGTTAGCTCAGCATTTTGGCCCTTAGGCTTAGAGAGTGACTTGTACTCCACTCAGTTTGGTAATTTATAGGTAATATTGCCTTAATAATATTCTATGCCCGAGGTACTTGTTTCCCTTCTAGGGTTTCGAGCTCATTTGTACCTTCCCCGAGCACCCGCTTTACTTGGTAGGGTCCTCCCAATTTGGCCCGAGCTTACCAACACCGGGCTCAGGCACCATAACTTTTCGAAGGACCAGGTCTCCGATGCGGAAGTTCCGCTTTTTAACATTGGCATTATAGTACCAAGCTACTCTCTACTGGTAGGCCGCGGTCCTAATGTACACGAGGTCCCATACCTCGTCAAGTAGGTCGAGGTTGGTGCGAAGGTTGTCCTCATTTGCTTTGTCGTCGTGCGCTTCTAGGTGTAGCATGGGAACCTCGATTTCAGCTGGGACTGCCTCAGTGCCATAGGTGAGGTTGAAAGGAGTCTCTCTTGTAGCGGTCTTCACCGTGGTCCGATAAGCCCATAGAAGAATGGGTAGCTCGTTCGCCCATAGTCATTTAGCTCAATCCAGTTGTGCCTTCAGTCCGCGGAGAATGGCTCTGTTTGTGACTTCCGCTTGGTCGTTTGCTTGAGGGTGTGCTACCGAGGTAAAGTTTTGTTGTATTCTCATGTCCTTGCACCAGTTCTAGAATTTGATGTGCTCAAACTGTTTACCATTATCGGAGATTAGTACTCAAGGTAGTCTGAAGGGGCATACTATACTCTTCCAAAAGAAGTTCTACACATTCCGAGTTGTGATCGTTGTGAGGGGTTCAGCCTCAACCCACTTAGTAAAATAATCGACTGCCACCACTATGAACTTCTTTTGCCCTGTTGCTGGTGGGAATGGGCCGAGTATGTCGATCCCCCACTGTGCAAATGACCACAGACTGGTAAGATATTTTAGGTCGGCGGTGAGCTGGTGGTGGATGTTGGCATGCTTTTGACACTTGTTGCATTTTTTTACGAGCTCGGTCGCGTCTGCCTTTATCATTGGCCAGTAATATCCCTGTCGTAGTGCTTTTTGGGCGAGTGCCCTGCCCTCCAACTGTCCGCCGCATAGGCCCTCATGAGTATCGCGGAGGATGAGCTCGTCCTCAAAGGGTTGCAAGCAGCGCAGATAGGGGAGTGTGTAGGATTTTCGGTACAGTCATCCATCTATCATGACGTATTTGGTTGTCTGACGCTCTACCCTTCTGGCAGCATTACGATCTGCAGGAAGCTCGCGAGTAGATCAATCCAGCTCGGCTCTGCTTGAACGACGGGAGTGACCTCCTCTACCCCCCCCCCCCCGAGAATGCTAAGCCGATGTAAGTTCTCTATATACATGGTTCTCATGGTGTTATCGCTGGTCCTGGCTAACCGGGATAGGGCATCGGCCTCATCGTTCTTTGATCTCGGGATCTGCTGGATGAAGTGTGACTAGAAGTTGAGGAGAGCCTCTCTTACTTTGGCTAAGCGATCATGGTCGGCTCGCGAGCTTCGTACTCACCCATAACCTGGTTGATCACGAGCTGAGAATCACTGCAGATGACAATGTGTTTGGCTTTCACTTCCTAGAGCCAGCCTGTCTAGTAATGCCTCGTACTCTGCTTCATTGTTGGATGCCGTGAACTTGAAGCGTAGTGTATACTCCAGTTTCACACTGCTTAGCCCATACCAAACGATCCCAGCTCCGCTACCCTAATGGTTTGATGAGCCATCTACGTGAAGGATCCAGGGCTCCTCGTCCCAGTTTGCGCTTGGTCTCACTAGGAGAGACACCGCGCTGGTTACTACTTCACGGTCCTCGAGCTCAACCGGCCTAGAAACCTCAGGCTCGCCCGAGCTGGGGGCCTCGTGTTTGACCAGCCTGGGGACTTCAGAGCTAAAGGTGCATTCTGTGACAAAATCTGCTAAGGCTTGGGCCTTGATAGCAGTTCGCAGCTTGTATTAGAGATCGTATTTGCTGAGCTCCATGGCCCACTTCGTCAACCTACCGGAGACCTTGGGCTTGAGCAGGACTTGCCTCAGAGGTTTGTTGGTAAGGACGATGACAGTGTGAGCTTGGAAGTACAGGCGAAGCTTCCGGGCTGCAATGACCAGTGCGTAAGCCAGCTTTTTGATCTCGGGATACCTCGTCTCTGCTCCCTGCAACACTTTACTAACATAGTAGACAGGTCGTTGGACCCAATCTACTTCTCTTATTAGTACTGAGCTTACCACCTCATCACTTGCCGAGAGGTACAACTCTAAAACATCACCCTCTTTGGGTCGGGTTAAGATTGGGATGCTGGCGAGGTACCTTTTGAGCTTGTCGAATGCGAGCTGACACTCTTCGATCCATTCAAAGCCTTTGCTTTTTATTGCCTTAAAGAAAGGCAGGCAGCGATCTGCCGATTTAAACATGAAACGACTCAGAGCAGCTATACGACCGTTCAATTTCTGAACCTCCTTCAATTTCTGGGGTGGTCTCATTTCTAGGATTGCCTTAATTTTGTCTGGGTTAGCCTCAATGCCGTGCCGGTTAACGATGTACCCTAGGAATTTACCCGAGGTAACACCGAAGACACACTTATTCGGGTTCAATTTCATGTTAAACTTACGTAGAATTTCAAAAACTGAATGCAAATCTTGTATTAAATCATGTGAAAATTGGGTTTTGACGACCATGTCGTCTACATAACATTTTATTTTTCTGCCAATCAATGGCTCAAATAATTTATTTACAAGTCTCTAAAAGGTTGCCCTAGCATTTTTTAACCCAAAGGGCTTGACCTTGTAACAGTATAAGCCGAGCTCGATTATGAAGGAAGTCTTTTCTTCGTCGGTTGGGTAGCCCAAATAGGGGTCTAAGAAACTCAACAACTCATGCCCTGAGGTCGTGTCCACTAGACAGTCGATCCTAGGGAGTGGGAAGCAGTCCTTTGGGTAAGCTCGGTTTAGGTCGGTATAGTTGACGCACATGAGCCATTTACCGTTAGCCTTTTTTACCAGAACGGGATTGGCAACCCAGCTCGGGTAATGGACTTCTCTTATAAAGTCAGCTGCGAGGAGCTTCTCGACCTCCTTGTCAACTGCTCTCCATCTTTCTGGGGCTAAGTTGTGTTTTTTCTATCTAACGGGCCTAACTACAGGATCAGTATTAAGCTTGTGAGTTATGATTCTAGGGTCTATGTCGGGCATCTATGTCGCAGACCATGCAAAAACATCTAAATTTTCAAGTAAGAAACTTACCAGTTGGGATCGCAGAGGCTCCTCGATAGAAGCACTGATCTGAAGTGTCCGAGCTGGGTCCTCTATCAATGTCGGGATGGAGACAGTCTCGTCTGTGGGTGCAGCTCGCTCCTTGCACTGTTCCGCAGGTCGCTCCAGCTCGAGGTCGTCTACCACCTTGGCTTTTCCTTTGAGGATGGCGACATAGCACTTGCAGGACTCAAGCTTATCGCCTCGCGCCACCCCGACTTCGAAGTCCGTAGGAAACTCCATCGCCAGATAGGTGGAGACCGCTGCTCGTAAGGCATGGGTGATGGGCCAACCTACTATGGCATTGTACGGGGAGGGAGTTGCGACCACCAAGAAATCATGGTTGAGCTTTACCATGCTAGGCCAGGTGCCGACCTCCATACGTACGGTGACTCTTCCCAGGGGCCTGACTTCCTCTCCGCTGAAACCTACCAAGGGAGTGCTCGCAGGTTTGAGATCGCTCTCCTAGAGCTGATGTTTGTCAAATTCTACTTTGTAAAGGATATCTGCCGAGTTGCCAGAGTCGACGAGGACAAGTCGTTGATCTTTATCTTTATGACGAGGGCGTCATCGTGGGGGTAGTGGACCCCGCGCATCATTCTCTGTGAAGAATATTGGGTGTTCGGTCCTTGGCCGCTTCGGGGGATTCAGCTCTTCCCTGGCAGCCTCGTGAGCTGATGTCCGAGCTGTAACCAAGGTGCAGCCTACAACGATTGAATCTCCAACAATCACATGAATAGTTTTCCAAACTGGTCTTTCTTCAATGGGCTACCTCTATGGCTGCTCTGCTTGCCTGCTGGATTCGCTAGCAAGTGCATTAGCCGCTCAAGTAATAGAGTAGTGAGTAGAGTACCTTTCCCATGAGGACTTATGTAGCAACTACTAGTAATAAATTAGTCTATTGTTATCTGATCAGCCGCAATGTAAAATTGAAATTAAAACTACAAAGTTATTTCTAACACATTGGACCAAACAACTTGTATGCGAGTGAGGAGACAGGCTAAAGATGCATAGAAAAATAAATTCAGCAACTAGTTTTCTAGGCAATTCAAGTAGAATAGGATTCAACCTTGGTTTGATGAAATCCCAAAGCAATGAACAACCTCTCTCGAGCACATGTTCAATCTATGCATGAGTGACGGTTCTTCTATCTCTAGTAGGAATCTAATCCCCATGCATGCATTCAGATCTAGCAATTGTAGGGCTTCATTTCAGCTGGATGATCATCAACTCAGCTAAATGAACACCAACCGAATTGTACAAGTTATCTCTAACCTTGCACTCAATTCGACTCTTGATTGGCAGATCTGAATTCTTAGAGTCTTTCTCAAGCACTCTAGGAATTCCAAAAAAGAGGAACAATTCAGCTAGACTGAATTAAAGCTATCAGAATTATTTCTCAAGTAATTCAGGTATTACAAGTTCATGATCTGAAATCATAGATCTGATTTTAAAGAATAGCAGTTCGGATCTCACTATTTCATGATCTAAATTTACAGATCTGAGATTGGAAAATAGCAATTTAGACCTTGTAAATTCATGATCTGAAATTTCATATCTAAGATTTCAGACTAGCAATTCGGCCAACAATCCACAATTAAAATTCCAAACAAGAAATTTCAAGATTGAATCTACTTTACTCGAATGAACTTAGAAAACAAATTACAGAATTGAATTTACATAAAACAAGCTTTGATTACATCAAGAAAGGAAAATTTGATGGAGAAATTACATAAATCTTAGCTGAATTCGAATACCAAATGGTGCAGAAATCAAGTAAGGATGAAGCCTTGATCTCCAATTGCTTTCTCCCCCTTTGAATTCAGCTGCTTCTTCTCTTGAAGTTGCTTATTCCTCTTCTCTTCTCCTCTCTTGCGTCTATCTCTCTCTCTTTTTCTCTCTTAGAACAAGAGCTCAAGGAGAGTTTGAAATCAGATGTTGGACCCCTTTTCCCTTGGCTCTCTTCTCCTTTTATAGCCTTCTCCTCAGCCCCTTTCCTCATCTAGAAAGTTCTCTCATCTAGAAAATTCTATAGTGTAGTTCTAGATAATTCGGGCTCGATTTTGACCCCGATTTAACCTATATCTATCAAAACTCAAAACATGAAAGTTCTAGAACTTTTCTTTATCTTTTCAACTCATCTTGAATCATCTCAATTGAAGTTCGGATGAGAGAGTTATGCCCAAATTATTATTCGGTGCCGAAATTGTCCAGAATTACCCAATTAGCCTTGTTTTTCACTTAACACCTCCTTTCTCTCTTCTAGAAAGTTTCCCGCCTTTAGGCTCATTGGGCTGCACTTTGGGCTGCTCTTGAGCTGCACTTGATCTGCAAATGGGCCTCCTCATTGCTGGGCCGAATAGGCTCCATTGGAGAGCTTCGGTTGTGCTCTCTCTTTGGGCTTTCCCAAAGAGTGCAACATGGGCTGCATGGGCCAAATGACCCTCCTTTGACCTCTCGGCTGGGCCTTACTCCCAGCTGGGCTATATCACCTTTTATTTGGCCTCCTTTAACATGATTTTATGCTCTTTTTCCCTAGACTTGTCCCTTTTGACAATTTCCTGAAATCAAGCTAAATTGGGGTAGGAATTCACACAAATCAGCATCAAAACCATGCATAAACACCAGAATTTATATGTAAATTATGCACACATCACCTCATGCCACCCCGACTCCGAAGTCCGTAGGAAGCTCCATCGCTAGATAGGTGGAGACCACCGCTTGTAAGGCATGGGTGATGGGCCGGCCTACTATGGCATTGTACGGGGAGGGAGTTGCGACCACCAAGAAATCATGGTTGAGCTTTACCATGCTAGGCCAGGTGCCGACCTCCACAGGTACGGTGACTCTTCCCAAGGGCTTGACTTCCTCTCCGCTGAAACCTACCAAGGGAGTGCTCGTAGGCTTGAGATCTCTCTCCTGGAGCTGAAGTTTGTCAAATTTTGCTTTGAAAATGATATCTGCCGAGTTGCCAAAGTTGACGAGGACAAGTCATTGATCTTTATCTTTATGATGAGCGCGTCATCGTGGGGGTAGTGGACCCCGCACGCATCATTCTCTGTGAAGAAGATTGGGTGTTTGGTCCTTGGCCGCTTCGGGGGATTCTGCTCTTCCCTGGCGGCCTCGTGAGCTGATGTTCAAGCTGCAGCCGAGGTGTAGCCCGCGACGATTGAACCTCCAACAATCACATGAATAGTTCCCTGAACTGGTCTTTCTTCAGGGGGCTACCTCTGCGGTTGCTCTGCTTGCCTATTGGATTTGGGAGCATCTCTACTCTACTCCCCCTGCCGACCTGCTTTATTATTATTATTATTATTATTTTGTACAAAATTTCTTAAGTATCCACGATGGATGAACTCCTCTATCTCGTCGCGGAGGTTTTTACAATTTTCGGTACTATGACCGTGGTCTTTATGGAAATTACAATACAAATTTTTATTTCTTACACTAGGATCCGCCTTCAGCCGAGGTGGCCACTTCAAATATGGGGCGTCCTTGGTCGCCATAGGAATCTCAGCCCGCTTCACGTTCAGGGGCGTGTAGTCCGTCCTCTCTGCCGCTGGAGCTCAGAAAGGCTGACCTGGCCTTGCACCCCGAGATTGGTTCTTCTTCTTCTTGCTATCACCCTGAGTTGAGGGCTCTATTTCCCTTTTTCTTTTCTCAAGGGCCTGTTTTCTTTTCTGATTGATCTCCTCCTCCATCCCTATAAACTGATCCGTGAGCTTGAGGAACTCGGTCATAGTCTTGGGGTGATTAACAACCACTTGCCACTTAAATTCCTTGTGCGTGATGCCCCTCTTGGTCGCAGTGAGCCGAACTGCGGGGTCCAGGTCGGGTATCTATAGACAAGCGTCATTGAACTGCTTGACATAACTCCGGATGGACTCTCCCTCCTTCTGGACAATGCTAAGGAGGCTCTCTTGGGTTCTGGGGCACTGCTTGCTGGTGACAAAATGAGAAGTGAAGATTTGCACGAACTGCGCCCAACTTCTTATTGATCCGAGTGCAAGGTTCCGGTACCATGTGCGGGCTATCCCTTTGAAGGTGGTGGAGAAAGCCACGCACATGCAAGACTCGTTGGCCTTCGCCAAGTGCATTTGGGACTGGAAGGCGTCAACATGGTCATTCGGATTGAAGGATCTGTCATACTTATCCAACAGGGGAACTTTAAAGTCCTTGGGCATAGGAACAACAAGGAGTTCTGGAGATAGGGGGGATGGAACTGAGAGCAGTAGAGTAGCTTTTACTTCACCTGAGCTTACCTCTTCCTTACCCTTGAGATCGGGTAGGTCGTGAGTGGCAGCTCGGCGAGTTTGGCAATGCCTCCGCTACTTCTTTGCTGGCCTTTGTATTAACCGCCTCTACCGCAGCCGTTACTGCCAGAGCCGAGGTGGTGGATGCAAGCACCCGTTGTAGGGTACGGACCTGTCAGGCGTGCCACATCTTGCAGAAATGGCAGGCACGACACTGCCTGACAAGGGACGTGGGCGCAACCTCCAGATTGGGCAGGTACTGCTGTCAGGTAGATCTTTCCTGCAGGTTGTCGAGCTACTTTGCATCGAGCTACTTTGGGCTGAGCTACCTTACACCGAGGTGCTAGGGGTGCACCAAGGTGCTCATGCTTGAGGCGAGCCTTAGGCAAGTATGGACAAGAGTGTTAATGGTGTTGACCCGAAGTGTTTCCAATTTGGGATACTTAGCCACAGATCGGGGTGTTCCCTTCTCAGGAATGAAGAGTTCGGGACTCACTGGGAGGAGCTCGGGTCTTAGGAAGAGCTCGGGACTCCTCGCTTAGAGAGAATTCGGGGTAAGCTGGATGTTACTTCCCGGCGAGTTGCCACATCCACCGAGTTTTCCGACTGGGCTCTGATGAGTTCATTATGCCGAGTTATGGCCAGGTTGTCACGCTGAGTTGTCACCTATGCAAGGTTGTGTCCACGTGTCCCCGTGCTACGCTGTTAGGTCAAATCACCCTCCATCAAGTTGAGAATTTTCCATTTTTACTTCTAGTCCAAATCAGCTTGTTCGGCCATTGATTAACAGATAGCACCAAATTTAGAATTTTTTGAGCTATAGCTAGACTAAACATATTAAGAATCTTATTTTCATCCCATTTCCTTCTATTTTGGTCTATAAGTTCAAAGACCTTTACTGGTTGGGAATTTTCACTTCTAGGTACCATGGGCTTGAAACCCTCCAAATCTAGGATCCAAGGGTTATCCCATATTTTCACTTCTTGGCCACTACTTATTTTCCAAAACACTTTTCCTTCTATAATCTTTTTGTTAGCTAAGATACTTCTCCAACCACAAGAGGCATTGCTTCTCTAGGGGGCTAGGAGAAAGTTTGACTCAAGATAATATTTTGCTTTCAAAACTCTAGCCGACATACTAGAAGAATCCAAGCACAACCTCCAAGCTAATTTGGCTAGCAGAGCTAGATTAAGGGAATGGGGGTCCCTAAAGCCTAGACCCCATTTAATTTGTTTTTGCTAACCCATTCCAATTAATCCATCTTACCCTTTTCTTATTTTCATTATCCCCCACCAAAATCTTTTTTGGCAGCCTACCATGATCTTACAAATTCCCTTTGGAATGAGAAAATAGGAATACAGTATGAGGGAATAATAGTAATGATAGATTTTATGAGAATTTCCTTCCTTGCTTGTGATAGTAGGGTACCTTTCCAACCTTTGGCCTTATTTGAAACTCTCTCTGCCAAATGACCAAAAGTTTGCATCTTGTTCCTGCCTATAAGGGTTTTGAACCCAAATAGATTGAAGGGGTTTCCACTTTTTTAATGTGCAAATACTTGAAGATAAGTTTTTTTAAATTTGGGGTGCATATTTTTATTAAAGAAAACTTCAGACTTTTGATAATTCACCTGCTACCTTGAAGCTTTTTCAAATACAGAAATGGCCTCCAACAAAGAGTTTGCTTCTCTAAAATCAGCTTTTGAGAAAGTATAACTATCATCTACAAAAACTAAATGAGAAACAGTTGGGGCCCTTTTGTAGATTTTGGTACCAGAAAGCTCATCTCTATCAACTTTTTTATTTAGGATGGAGGACAAAACACTAGAACACAAAAGAAACAGGTGTTAGACAGTTATGCCCTTAGCTCCAATCAGATTGATGTATCTTTTGATATTTATTGTAAATGAATAAAGTACATAATTGATTCATGTCATTGTGGTGTATTTCTGTGTAATATCCTTAAACTGAAAACTTATGAGACTCGTGTTAGTTTAGAGTCTTCACAGTCGTTGGATAGATCTGGGGAGATTTATCTTGTCAAGGCTGACACTGATGTGCTGCCAAGTTGGTTGAGGTGACTTGTCTCAACTGCCAGGGTGAGACCTGAGGTACATGTAGTGTGGGATCAAAACCGGAATATTACACATGACCCTTAGACTCGATTATGGTACTGCACTAGGTGTCAGGTCGGACTGTCTTTGATATGCCAATCAATGAGATCCTTAGAGGGGATCAAAACTTTGGTATGTTGGGACAATTCGAGAATTCATCTGAGTAGGTGATCATAGTGACAGGATTAGCCCCTTTGTCGGGCAAAGTGAATGACCAGGGATGCACTATCTCTGATGGAAACCTAAATTGCTGGCAATTGATTTCAACCGTTGAAATTTGTTTTTGCAAAATATATTTATATAGAGATATACATATATATTGTGGTTTCAAAATATTTGCAAAATGTTTTAATTCCCGGATCCATATGAATAGAGAGTGCAACATTGTACCTTGCAGCTGAGAGAAAGGTATTCTCTTGTCGGGCAATGTTTGATCATTATGGGCTGAGAGGTTAAGTATAAGATTATTGAGGGTAATACCTGATGGGCTAATCTTGCATGTGTCCACAATCCTTGGACTTTCATATGGTGGTTGGACCCAATGACCATTTAGTGTAAATGTTGGGCTCATTTAGAGTCCATAATGATGGACTCAGGGGTTCACTGTCTCTTACAGTGAATTCAGTTAGGCCTTGTAACAAAGGCTGGACTGAACCCATGTGGTTGATGTGTAAATTAATGTTTGTGTCCCATGCCATATAAAAAGAGCCAACTAGGTAGTAGGTTAAGAGGTTAAATGAATACATAAACTATTACCAAATGAGAAAAGCCCAGAATTCAAGCTTCCGGATGCGGCCTTATCTGATTAATCTGGTTTACAACGGTGGAGGGTGGGCCGGTGGGAGGTTTTTTCGGACTTTGGAATTGGAATAAATTCAATGAAATTTTTAGTGTGGGGCTCTAAAACTTTATCTAAGTTGATCTCGTCACCACTGAGCGTTCAATGCCTCGAAGCGCACCACTAAGGGACGGACGCCTTGGCAGTTTCAGTGATGATTGCATGCATCTCTGTATCTGTCCGGTGGTCGTCGTTGGGTACTCTGATGTGAAGGATGGAGTTTCTACTGGAGACATCACAATGGACACTGAGGCCGCAGCTGATACAGAGGTAGAACTTAACTCAGTGCCGGAGTTGGAGCAGGAATATCACAATGCCTCCAACGAACATAAAGGTTGGTCCTTTTCTTCTATATATTCATGGAAATTATGGAAGAGCAAAATAACAAAACAGTCTGAACATATACGAGAAGAAGGGCAGTTTTAATATTATGTAATATTTAATTGATGAAATACTAAAAATAACTTTTATATGTACATGGATGCTGGGCCCCTTTACGCCTCAACTCTGTAGAACAAGATTTACAGTCTATGCGAATTTCACACAGAACTAAATCGAAACCCTATTGGGTTTAATAGAATCCCCGAAATAAAATGAAACTGGGGAAATCTTATTCTGTTTTTTTTTTTTTTTTTTTTTTTTTTTTTTTCAGATGTTGGTTTAAACCAAACGAACCAACGACGAAAGTAATTAAGAAAGGGAAGAAAATATCAAATTGCCAAGCACGTACATCTTACCCCTAGTTTCTTTCTACCCAAGTACGTACATCTTCAAGTTCAGACCCTTCTTTAAGCTTTTAGAGGGATTCAGAGAAGAAATCTGAATCTCTCTTTTCTTTTGTACTTGACTTTCTGAGAATTACATTTTTTTTTTTTATTCTTTTTCAAGTCATAGAGCAAATCTTCATGGACAGCCAATGAGAAGGCGACAAAGAATACATATAGGGGCATTTTAGTGAATTAATGTTTGATCTAATTACTGAAAGCATGGCACATAGGCAAGCATGATGAAGGTTGCACTCTTTCTGTCGATTAAATGTTCAAAGTACAGTTCATGTCCATCCATGCACGTCCGAGACCCATATCACACTCTTGCACTCTTGAAAAGACTAAATATCTGCTGAAAGTATCTGCTGATACAAGGAACTTGAAATTGGGTAAAGTTCTCCATGGTCAGTTGATCAAGAGATCAGCTGAAAGCATTGAAGACGTCGTAATTCAATCCAACAGTTTGATCAATCATTATGCAAAATGCAACCAAATGTCATTAGCCTGCCAACTGTTTGACCGAATGCTCGAAAGAAACCTAGTTTCTTGGAGTTCTCTGATGGCGGGTTATCTCCATAGTGGGTTATCTTCTGAAGTTCTTAGACTATTTAAGACAATGAATTTGGATGGAACTCTGCAGCCCAATGAGTATATATTTACTACTGTTATTTCTTCATGTTCTGATATCAGAGCACTTGAAGAGGGAAAACAGTGCCACTGTTATGTATTGAAGTCTGGATTGTTATCTTATTCATATGTTAAAAATGCTCTTCTATATATGTACTCAAGTTGTTCAGATGTGCAAGGGGCTTTCGAGGTTTTCGAGACTGTGTCGGGATCAGATATTCTTTCCTATAATTCAATCATCTATGGGCTTTTAGAACACGGGTATCTGAATAAAGCATTGGAAGTTTTAATTAAGATGGTGAGTGAGCCTGTCGTGTGGGACAATATCACATATGTTACTGTTATTAATCTCTGCAAACATTTGAAAGATTTAAACTTGGGGTTGCAAATCCACAATCGGATATTCAGGACTGGTCTTAAGCTTGATGTCTTCATTTGTAGTGCAATTATAGACATGTACGGGAAATGTGGTAAGATATTCAGTGCAAGAAATGTTTTTGATGGGCTATGCAACCACAATGTGGTCTCATGGACAGCTATCATGGATGCTTATATCCAGAATGGTTGCTTTGAGGAAGCATTTAATCTGTTTATCCAGATGGAGTGTAAAGGTGTTCTTCCCAACGAATGCACATATGCTGTTATATTGAATTCATGTGCAGAGTTGTCTTCACTGAGGCACGGAGATGTATTAAATGCACGCATAAAGAAATCAGGACTTAGTGATTATGTTATCATCGGGAATGCCTTGATCAACATGTATTCCAAGAGTGGTGATGTTGAATCTGGGCATCAAGTCTTTTTGGATATGACTTACCGTGACATCATTACATGGAATTCAATGATATCTGGCTACTCCCATCATGGACTTGGTAGAGAAGCTTTGGAAGTCTTTCAAAATATGTTGGCAGCTGAAGAAGCACCTAATTATGTAACTTTTGTTGGAGTTTTATCTGCTTGTGGCCATTTGGGCCTTGTTGACAAGGGGTTCTACTATTTGAATCAGATAATGAAAGGCACTGGGGTCACACCAGGGGTGGAGCATTATACTTGCATTGTTGGGCTTCTGTGTAGGGCAGGGCTACTCAAGGAAGCTGAGAGTTTCATGAGGTCTACACCAGTCAAATGGGATGTTGTTGCATGGCGTACCTTGCTCAATGCTTGCCATATCCAAGGAAACTTTGGTCTGGGAAAGAAAGTAGCAGAGACTATCCTAGAGTTGGATCCTGATGATGTGGGGACATATATCTTGTTATCAAATATGTATGCCAAGGCAAGGAGGTGGGATGGAGTTGCAAAGATTAGGAAGTTGATGAGGGGAAGAAACATTAAGAAAGAACCAGGGGTGAGCTGGATAGAGATAAGAAATAACATCCATGTCTTTGTTTCAGAAGACAAGAAACACCCCCATTCAAGTCAGATACATGAAAAAGTTAGTGAGCTACTGGCACTGATAAAACCATTAGGTTATGTGCCCAGAATTGACACTGTGCTGCATGACGTGGAGGATGAACAGAAGGAAGAGTATCTCAGTTATCACAGTGAAAAGCTGGCTGTAGCATATGGACTTATGATTGCACCTATAGGAGGACCAATTCGTGTCATTAAGAACCTTCGGATGTGTGACGACTGCCACTGTGCCATAAAACTCATATCAATGGTCACTAACAGAAAAATAATCATCAGAGATGCCAATCGGTTCCACTGCTTTAAAAATGGCAGTTGCTCTTGTGGTGAATACTGGTGATGATCCATTAATCTTTCAGTCATTGAGCAACTTATCTAAAGAAAATAGTCTATTCAGCTGAGAGTTCAACTGTGCTGTATTACACAAAATCAGCTTTCAATGCAAGCCAAACTGAGCTTTTATCAGGAGGTCCATTTTGCTTGGATTCCATGTAAGTATTCTAAACCACATTTGTTAGGAGTCGACTTAAGTTCTATTTTTCATGAAGTATAAAATTGTAAGTTAATTTCTCCTGATCACCTAGGTAGACATTCAATTCTATATTTGATCTTCTTTAGTTTGTGTGGGTTACTCATACAGCAGAACCACAAGGGGAAGCAAGGAAAATAGTTCCCAAAAATGGAAACAGAAATTATAGTTTTCAAGTCTTGTCAGTATAGAGGAATTACCCATCTCCTTAAGCTTGAATACACCTGAGCCATCAGAAACAGGTTAGCTTTTGTAAATAAATCATGAACTTGGGAGAAATCAGTTTCCTTTGCAACTAATCTAGATCCTTTAACATATTAGTATTGTCCCTAACTGATTTTTAGTTTGCACTGACCAAAGCAGATTGTGCATAGAAAAATAGGATAAAAATAACTGTTGGTGGCATGAAAAGAACCATTATTATGGTTTCTTTCTTGTAGGTTTGGAGCTACTTGTTAGGAGATCAATACTATTTGTTGAGATTGCTTAGACAGGGGTTTTTGGAACTTTTTCTCTTCCTTGTACTTTTTTTGTATTTGGGCTCCCAAGTAGGGGCTTCCTTGTAATTTACTATTTTCCAAGTATAAAGTTTTTTTGAGGGTGTGAACAGTAACAAGAACACACCTCTCAACACATCTTCTTCTTCTTCTTCTTCTTCTTCTTCTTCTTCTTCTCTCCTCTTGCTTCTCTCTTCTAAACCCTAGTTTCAACTTTTGTTTGTCAACTTGGTATCAGAGCGGGTAAGGGAACTTGGGAGTAACTCTCCTGCTGATCTTCTCTCACGAGGTGAACTACTAACGTTAGACCGCCGCCGGATGACGTCAGCAATCCATACAAGTGTCGGTGGCAGTCAATGAAACTTACCTGGTTTGATTCGCCCTGATTTTAGGTGAATTTTGGTATGACTCTTGCCCTCATTTGAAGCTTCTATGATTTTTAGTGATTTTTTCAAGGAGAAAATCGCAGAAATTTCAGATCTGATGTCAAGCCTTGTACATCATGTTTAATGGCTTCTTCTTTTGTAAAACCTAGACCATTCAAGTCATTTTACTCTTTGGGAATGATAGAAAGTGGTCCCGTAATTTTCTGAGCCCTGTATAAATTTTGGGTGTTTTTTTTCTCCCTTTATTTTGCTGCCAATTTGGTTTTTTGGTCTCCTTTTGTATCTTAACCGTGTGGTGACCTTGGTTTTTGGGTCAGTGGCTTTGGTTAAATATTGGGGGTCTTTTTTGGTTGGTGAGAAAGTGCTTTGATAGAATATGGAATCATCTAAGGATGTTCAGATTATTTCCAGTGTGTTCCCGGGAAGTGTAGATATTGTTAGTGGGATGATAACTATATTTAAACTTGATCGAACCAATTTTTTAGAGTGGTCTCAATCTGCTAAACTTACCATTACTGGGAGTGGTAAACTAGGATTCATCACAGGAAAGGAGGTGAAGCCAAACCTTGAAGACCCGAAACTTGTAAAGTGGGAACAAGATAACTCCCTTGTTATGTCATGGATGATTTGCTCAATGCAACCTCATATTGCCCGAAACTACATGTTTCTTTCAACGGCCAAGGATATTTGGGATAGAGTTGTTGCCACTTATTCCCAAGTTAACAATACAGGTAGAGTGTACTAGCTTTGGAGGGAAGCTTGTAGTATGTGTCAAGGGGAGAGATATGTGGCTATGTATTTATCTTCTCTACAATCTATTTGGGAAGAAATGGATAACTTAAAAGCACTCGTATGGAAGGACCCTGAAGATGGTGAGCAATATTGGAAGTACATAGAAGAGAATAGAGTCTTTGATTTCTTGGCTAGCTTAAATCTAGAGTTTGATTTTACCAGGCAACACATTCTTAGTGCTGGCATTATTTCTCTTACTTCTGCTTACTCCCTTGTACAAGGGGAAGAAAGTCGAAGGACCGCCATGATGCAACCTCCTATGATTGATCACTCTGCTTTTATGTCATCTCGACCCAAGCAAAATACTAGCAAGCACCATATTACTGAGAAGGCTGAGGATGTGTTTTATTTGTGATTATTGCAAGAAGCCAAGACACACTAAGGAAAGGTGTTGGAAGGTCAATCCTCATTTAAAGCCAGAAAAGTACAAAACCGGGAAGAAGGGAAATGTTCACTTGGCTACAGTTGGTAATGGTGCTCAACCTTCTGATGTGCCTGATTCCTTTGACGTAATGGACAAACTTAGGAATATATTGTTGCAGCTGGAAAATGGTGGTACAACCTCTTCATCTGGTTCTGGACCTAGTAATCCATTTAGTTCATATGCCAAAACAGGTACTACACTTGCTTGTTCCACATCTTTTAGCTCATGGATTGTAGACTCTGGGGCTAGTGCCCATATGACTAGTATACCCCCACATTTTACCTCATATAAGTTAACCTAGGGGTGATCATTTCAGCCCGGCCCAAAAATTCCGGGCTTGGGCCTGGGTTTTGTGTTCAGGCCCGATTGGGCCTAGGCCCACATCAAGCCCGCAAATTTTAGGGTCAAGCGTGGGCTTAGTACTTCAAGCCTTGCCTAGGCCCGGGCTGACCCGCATATATTTAAATTAACACGTTTTGTGTATAATGTATACATATGTATACATGTTATTTTACATTATATTATATATTTTATATATAAATATTATAACATGACATGTATAATTTATATTGTATGTAATATTTTATATTATATAATGTATAAAATAAGTTTATATGCATGCTATGTCATTTAATATAAAATATTATAGATATGTAATGTTTTATATATGAGTGACATTGGCCCAGAATCAGGCCTGGCCCATCTCAGGCCCATATAGACCTGGCTAGGGCTTATGTTTCCGGCTCGGAACCTCGGGCTGGGCTGGGCCCGGGCCTAAGCTGTAGCCCTTATCATAAGTGTAAAGCTTTGCCCGGGCCCGGCCTATGATCACCCTTAAGTAAACCCTAGGGAAGGGCAAGATTACTGTTGCTGATGGATCTTAGACCCCTATTTTGGGTCAGGGTGAAGTCAAACTCACTCAACCTTTCTCTTGGATCTGCTCTTCATGTGCCCCAACTACATAAAAATTTGTTGTCTATTAGTTCTCTTACGAAATCCCATAAATTGCTCAGTGACTTTTTTTTCCTACCCATTGTGTTTTTCAGGACCTGAGCACGGGGAAGATGATTGGAAGTGGGCATGAAGTTGGAGTTTACCTCTTTGATGGACCTTCAAAGCATTGACTGTCAAGCCATACTGAGTTTTGTTCAAATGAAAAAATGAGTCTTTTGAAATTATGGCATTGTCATCTTGGTCATATGTCTTTCAATTTTGTAAAACTTTTGTTTCCAAACTTGTTTGTCTCTGTGCCAAAGTTGAATTTTGAATGTGAATTTTGTCATCTGTCCAAACAATGTAGAACTACATATCTTGCAAGTAGTAAAAGAAGTAATGTTTTTTTCCATTTGATCCATACTGATGTTTGGGGCCCATGTGCTATCTCTTGGATGGGTGGGTATAAATATTTCATTCTCTTCATTGATGACTACAGTCGGTATACATGGCTCTACTTGATGAAAAGTTGGGATGGAGTTCCTATGGTTATTTAAAACTTCATGAATATGGTAGAGACAGTTTGAGAAAAGAGTGAAGATAATAAGATCTGATAATGCCAAAGAATACTTTGAACATCAATTGCATAGATTTCTTGAAGATTGGGGTATTATTCACCAAAGTTCATGTAGTCATACTCCACAACAAAATGGGGTGGCTGAAAGGAAGAACATGCATGTTGTTGAAGTTGCTTGTGGTCTACTGTTTCAAATTCATGTTCCTACTCGTTTCTGGGGTGATGCTGTTGAGACAACTGTGTATCTTATTAATAGACTCCCGTTAAGGGTCTTAAACCTTCATTCTCCTCGTCAACTTCTCTTCCCCAATGAACCTTCTTTAATCTATCCCTCAAGATCTTTGGTTGTGTTTGTTTTGTTCATGATATGAGTCATTCCCAGCGTAAGTTTGATCCTAAATCAGTTAAATGTGTATTCCTTGGTTACTCTCCAGTCCAGAAAGGCTATAGATGCTTTGATGCTTTATTTGGCAAGAGATATGTCTCTAAAGATGTTACATTTTTGGAGTCCTCTTCCTTTTTCCACTCATCTTGTCCTCTTAATGGGGAGAATATGAGTGAAGATCGGACTCCCTTCTACCTTCTTGTTCCTCCCTCTCTTCCTTATAATGATGGTATTCCTTCTCCTCCTCCTCTTGTGTATCAACCTCGGTCCTGGCAACAGTTTTTCAGTAGGCGCAGTAGGAGGGTGGTCTTGAAGCTAAATGCCCATCACAATCTAATTCCCCAAACTCAGGTGATCTTGAAGCTTCTGACAATCCCGTTATTGATTTTGACTTTGATCTTCTTATTGCCATTCGAAAAGGGAAGATGACATGTAGCAAGTATTCTATTACTAATTATGTGTCTTATTATGCTCTCTCACCTTCCTATTGTGCTTATATTTCTGCCATCTCTTCTGTTTCCATCCCTCAGTGTTATAGAGGCAATGCAATCCCCTCACTGGAAGGAAGTTATGAACCAAGAAATGGAGGCCCTAATAAAGAACCAGACTTGGGAGGTTGTTCCTTGCCCTAAAGATAAGATTCCTATTGGGTGTAAGTGGGTTTATACTGTTAAGCACAAGGCAGATGGCCTGATTGAGAGGTACAAAGCTCGATTTGTAGCCAAAGGATACACTCAAACTTATGACATTGATTATCTAGAAAGCTTTGCTCCACTTGCTAAAATGAACTCTATTCATGTGATCCTGTCTCTTGCTACCCATTACTCTTGGCCTTATATCAAATGGATGTAAAGAATGCCTTCCTTAATGGGGATTTACAAGAGGAAGTGTATATGGACTTACCACCTGGGGTAAGCTTTCCTAACAGTGATGGAAAAGTCTGTCACCTTAAGAAGTCTTTGGATGCGCTTAAACAGTCCCCGAAAGCCTGGTTTGACAAGTTCAGAAATGTTATCTTAAAGATTGGGTTTGTTCAATCTCAAGCTGACCACACCTTATTCATTAGAAGAGTTGATGGTAGAGTAACAATGTTGATAGTATATGTTGATGACATTATTGTGACAGGTGATGATATCACAAGTATCTCTCAATTAAAGTCCTTCATCGCTTCTGAATTTGAGATTTAGGACCTTGGTAATCTTCGATATTTTCTTGGCATTGAAGTTGCAAGATCCAAAAAGGGAATTTTTCTGTCACAAAGGAAGTATGTACTTGATTTGCTTCATGAAGTTGGGAAATTAGGGTGTAAGCCTGCAGAAACTCCAATTGATCCTAACCACAAGTTGAGTTCCACTGAAGGAGAAGTTCTTCTAGATAGGGGGATATATCAGAGATTGGTAGGTCGCCTTCTGTATCTCTGCTTGACTAGACCTGACATATCCTATGCTGTTGGAGTGGTTAGCCAATATATGCATGAACTCGGGACATTTAATATGCAAGCAGTTAACCGAATTTTAGCCTACCTGAAAGGATGCCCTGGAGGGATGTTGTATTCCAATCACGGCCATGTCATAGAAGTATTGGATTAACAATTGTTCAGGAATTTGGTGGTGGGGACAACTAGCAAAAAGTTGCTTAAACCTTTCCCAATATTCATATAATGTCTCACCACCAAACTGCCGAACTCCACATATTTTTCTTTTCTTATATTCGCAGCCCGGGATGCAGGAAAATATTTATCTTAAAATATCCTATTCATTTCATCCCATGTGCATACAGAACCGGGAGGGAGAATATAAAACCAATCCTTTGCTTTATCTCTTAAAGTAAATGGAAAGGCTATGAGTTTTACCTGGTCCTCGGTCATACCGTGGGGTTTTATGCTTGCACAGACGACATGAAATTCCATTAGATGTTTGTGAGGGTCCTCACCTAGGAAACCATGAAACAGAGGTAATAATTGAATCAAGGCTTACACAAATGCTGATTGGACAGGGTCCATTGATGATAGAAGATCTCAATCTGGTTATTATGCCTTTGTGGGAGGCATTGTGGTTTCATGGAGAAGTAAGAAACAACTTGTGGTTGCTCGTTCTAGTGCTGAGGCAGAGTATAGGGCAATGGCTCATGGAGTGTTTGAACTACTCTGGTTGAAGACTTTATTGACTGAGATGGGCATCCAAGCAGATATCCCAATGAGACTATATTGTGACAATCAAGCAACCATAAATATTGCCTACAATCCTATCCAACATGATCGTATAAAGCATATTGAGGTGGATAGACACTTCATTAGAGAAAAGGTTGATAGCGGAGAGATTTGCCTTCCTTTTGTAAGGTCAGAAGACCAACTAGTTGATTGCCTTACTAAAGGTGTCCACCATCCAAAGTTTCCTAAGAACCTTGACAAATTGGGCATGATTGACATATATGCTCAGCTTGAGGGGGAGTGTTGAGATTGCTTAGACAGGGGTGTTTTTGGAACTTTTTCTCTTGTACTCTTTCTGTATTTGGGCTCCCAAGTAGGGGCTCCCTTGTAATTTACTATTTTCCACAATATAAAGCTTTTTTGAGGGTGTGAATAGTAACAAGAACACACATCTCGACACATCTCTTCTTCTTCTTCTTCTCTTCTCTTGCTTCTCTCTTCTAAACCCTAGTTTCAACTTTTGTTTGTCAACACTATTCATACATAAAATTACTGTATATACTATTTTCTTTGTGCTTTAACTGTTGTTATTATTATTAAGAATCTACTGTATATTGTATATACCATTTTCTTAGCAATTCTTGGAGTCAGAGGTACACACTTGGCAATTTGATGTTTTCTTCCCTTAATTACTTTTTTTGTTGGTTCGTTTAATTTAAACCAAGTTGTGAAAATACTGGATTAGATTTTACCCAATTGGATTTTTTTTCCTTCAACTTCGATTCTTGAACACCTGAAAGTTGTAGAAAATATTATTACTTCTGTTAGATTTAAAGGACTACCTATTTTGTAGCAACTATGCTTGCAGGAGAAGCTTAGAGCTGTAAAATGGGCTGGGCTGCTCGTGGGTTGGCATGATTGGGGCCATGGCCCATGTGGTATAGTACTGGGCTGTGTCGGGTAGAGGGACTTGAGGCCAAGGTTCAAAGTATCGATACGATACGCATATCAGTACTTAGAAACGGCTGAAACACCATTTTTTTTAGTTTTTTTTTTTCAAATTTTGGATTTTTGGGAAGCTTAAAACGTGTTTTTTATTATTAAAAAAATTGGGGGTCCGAAACACTTGAAAATAGGCATTTCGGACCATATCTTTTGAGTGTATCGTATCAATACTTTAAACCATGCTTGAGGCACATGGGCTGGCATGGCACGACCTAGGAAAATGGCTCATGTTGGCATGGCCTACAACCCAGCACAACATGGCTTGTATTGTGGCCCGACACCGATCAACACACGTTGGCCTACAAGAATATAACCATTGGGCCCCTAATGGCTATAATAGGTTTTAATGGGGCCAAATTTACTGAAATGCCCCTCAATAGATAAACATCTAGTTTCAGGGGCGTTTGCATATTTTACCTTGGGGGCATATGACTTTAATGGCCCTAACAACTACAACACAACTAGTTTGGGGGGCATCTTGGTATAATGATAAATTAACTTTATAATAAACCAAAATATCCCTCCCAACAACTATAAACAAATGATTTAGGAGGGTATTTTGGTTAATTGAATAATCCTCAACTCCTATAAATACACTTACCCTCTCTCATTCTTATCACAACAACTCTTATTCTCATGACAACAACTCTCATACTCTCTCATTTGTGTATTTTAGCAAGAAGAATTTTGAAATTCTTGTTCATTCTCCTCCGTAATCTTGAGGAGCTTATATGACCATCGATTTATAGAGTATACACCAGATGTTATCAGGAACTTGTATCAACATCTACATCATCTCCAACTCTACCTTTTGACCCACCACCCTCATCTGAATCATTGACAGATCCATCACCGTCAGACCTTGATCTTCCTATTGCTCTTCAAAAGGGTAAGCATTCTTATACTAGTTACCTTCATTTCCTCATTTATCCCTTGCGCATTAAAAGTTTGTCTTTTTCTCTTCATTCTTTGTTCCTTGTTTTGTTTAGGAAGCTCTTGCCTAAGAAATACTTCAAAGATTCTAGATCTTTTTTTCTTCATGCTCTTCAATTCAATCATACTTGGGACCTCACTTCCTTACCACCCGGGAAGCATGTAGTTGATTATCGGTGGGTGTATTCAATGAAACATTGTCAAGATGAAAGCATTGAATGATTTAAGGCATGACTGGTGGCAAAAGGCTTCATGTAGATATATGGTGTTGACCATTCTGAGACCTCACCATTTGTTAAATTGCCCTCATCAGGGTCCTTATTTCTCTAGAGCTCATTTTGATTGGCCCTTATTTCAGCTCAATATCAAGACTGCCTTCCTCAATGGTGATCCTAATGTTGTGTTTGGTTGTAGTGCAATTTTATTTTCACTAATACAAATGCAAGGTAATGCAAATGAAAAGAATGCAAATTCTGGTTTAATTTTGTTTTGGATTTTACTTTATTTTGCTTTAGGTCTTATTTTACTTCATTTGTACTGCAATTAAACAAAATAAGGTAAAATTTGAAACAAAAATAAATAAAAAATTGCATCCAAATCATTTGCACTACCATAGTTTTTCATTAGTGCAAATAAATTTGTACCACAAACAAATACAGCCTAAAGAAGAGTGTATATGGAGCAATCTCTTGGGTATGTTTCTCAATTTATGGGTTGAAGCAATCACCATGAGCTTGGGTTGGTCATTTTAACAGTGTGATATAGGAATTTGGTCTTAAGCAGTTTGAGGTTAATCATTCAGTGTTCAGTAGGGACATTGTATCGGGGAAGATTATTTTGGTAGTATATGTTGAAGATATTGTTCTTACAGGCAGTGATGTATGTGGGATCAATGAACTCAAATAGTTTTTTGTAGTAATATTTCAAACAAAAGATCTAAAATCTTTGAAGTATTTCTTTGGTATTGAAGTAACTCAATCAAAATGGAGAATCTCCTTGTCCCAATGTAAGTATGTCTTAGATTTATTGGACGAGACATCGCTTTTAGGAGCCAAACCTATTGAGATTTCTATGGACCTAAATGTGAAGATGACTGATAGTTAGGGGGAATCATTAGGTGATATGGGAAGGTATAGGAGATTAATTGGTAAATTGATCTACCTTACCATTACTCGGCCTGACATTTCCTTTATTATTGGTGTACTAAGCCAATTTATGCAACATCCAACAACTGAACTGGGAAGGTGTTATGAGAGTGTTGAGGTATTTGAAGAGTGCCCAAGACCCTAGGCTATCATATAAGAAAGGGAGAGAATGGTCTCTAGAAGGATATTCAAATGTAGATTGGGTAGATTCCTCGATGGACAAGAAGTCTACTACGGTTTATCGTGCTATTCTATTTGGGAGCCTCTTTACCTGGAAGAGTAAAAAGTAAAGTGTTGGTGCTAGTAGTCCTAAGGCAGAGTGCGGGGAAATGGCATACAAGTTATCACACACATTGCCTCCAACCTAGTTTTCCAATTGAGGACTAAACATATAGAAGTTGATTGTCATTTTGTGAGAGAAAAAGCGATAAATGATGATCTTGTTACTCCATATGTGAAGTCAGAAGACTGACTGGTTGATTTAGTCACTAAAAGCTTGGGTCTCACACAAGTTGGAGCTTTACAATATATATGCACTAGCTTGAGGGGGACTGCTGAACCTAAGTTAAGGGGTAAGTCATTTATATGCTTATTTATTTTATCTCTGTTGTAAGTTACTTAATAGGGTATTTTGTTATTATTTGGAATGTGTAGAGAAGATGGGCCGAATGGCCCATAGGCTGTTTATCCTTTTTTATCTTTTATGTTCTTTGCTGTAACGGGCCTTAATCTAGGCTTTATTCTTTCTTATGTTTTGTCTTTTTAATTTTCTGCCTAACTAGGGGCTTCTCTGTAAATTACTAAAGTTTAACTTAATGAAATAGAATTAAGGGAGTAAGAGAAGAGGTTATGTTCGAAAATCTCTCTCTCTGAACCCAAGTTGCCACCACCTTCTTCTTCTTCTTCTTCTTCTTCTTCTCTCCTCTTGAACTCTGATTTTTACTACTTTTTTTTTTGAATTTTTGCAACTTTCTAAACAGTCCTTTCTTCTCAAAAGGCTGTTTTTCTTCTTGGTATCAAAGCAGACTCGTTTTTCCCTTTTTTCACCTTTTTTTCCCATACACAGTGTGTATGGAGAACTAAATCGTATGAATAGTTAAAGAAACCTATTTCAGCCCAGTTGTTAATGGTTTCGAGAGAAAAGGGGACTAGTTTTGTCGTCCTCTTGGCAGATTCAAGTGTGTTGCCCGAAACCCTAATTTTCTGGAGATATATGATTGTGGGCCCCACATGGAGTTTGACCTGGGCGCTCAATGACTGAAGGCCTTCTCATTCTTCTTCTTGAAGATTGAATCAAGTGGATTGGTGTTCTATGAAGTCTACAAGGAGCGGCTGAGTTTTCTTTGTTTCTCACTTCCGGGTGTGACGCAGGTTACTGGTACGACTGCATAGAGGTTGGCTCACAACACAGTTTTTGTTTAGTCTTCATTTGTTGTTATTTGAAGTTGTTTGAAGTCATTTTTGAAGTATTTAAAAAGATGAACTCCTTAGACTTTGAAAACAAGCATGTTGTTGAATTCGAACAGGTTCCGGGAGCCTCTGTAGACTCTCTACTGGTTGTGACCACAGTCAAGTTGGATGGAACTGTTAGACAGTTATGCCCTTAGCTCCAATCAGATTGGTGTATCTTTTGACATTTATTGTAAATGAATAAAGTATATAATTGATTCATGTCATTATGGTGTGTTTCTGTGTAATACCGTTAAATTGGACACTTGTGAAACTCGTGTTAGTTTAAAATCTTCACAGCCGTTGGATAGATCTGGGGAGATTTATTCTGCCAAAGCTGACATTGATGTACCGCCAAGTTGGTTGGGGTGGCTTGTCTCAGCTGCCAGGGTGAGACCTGAGGTACATGTAGTGTGGGTTTTCTTGAAACCTTGAATCGGACCAAAATTCTAGTATTGCACTAGACCTTGGAGATAGATGGGCAAAACTGGAATGTTACACGTGACCCCTACACTCGATTATGGTACTGCACTAGGTGTCGGATTTGGATGTCTTTGATATGCCAATCAGTGAGATCCTTAGAGGGGGTCAAAACCTGGGTATATTGGGACAGTTTGGGAATTCACCTGAGTGGGTGATCATAGTGACAGGATCAGCCCCTTTGTCGAATAAAGTGAATGGTCGGGGAATGCACTTAAAGATTCCAGATCCAAATAAAGATTTGGATCAGGAAACTCCTAATTTGATTAGGATTAAGCTGATCTTAAACTGCAGATAAGATAAGGGATTATCCTTATCACTTAAAGAGTCCATATCCAAATAAAGATTTGGATCAAGAAACTCCTAATCAGATAAGGAGGTTGTCTCTTTAAGGCTATAAATGAGAGAGCAGGGCAGACATGCAAAAGACACTAGGCAAGATATGTTAAATTACAGAGTTCTTCCCTGTTTTTAGTTCGATCTCCACTTGTGGGAGTGATCAAGAATTGTTGTTGATATTGCTTCTTGGCAGAAGAAGCAATCTGAAGTCGTGCTCACCAACCCTTTACTCCATTCTTGTTGAAGAATTCGGTTCTTGCTGAAGAGTCGTCTTGCTGATTCTGTTTCACCTCACACTATGTCATCTTCAGTGGAAGCAGGTTTTGGTTTTCTCCTTGGGCGTGAACACCTTCATTGGGAGTTACTGCTATTCCGTATCAGGCATATCCCTCTCCTCCCTTTTGGTTCCAAATCTGGTCCGGTTTGGTTCAAGATTGAGCCTTGAAAATGCAGTTTTGTAAAATAGGGAATGTGATTCTCAGATGGGAGAGAGAAATTTTTGAAATTTCGCCCAACCTTCCTACAAGGTTCATCCATTCATATGTTGGATATCTCATCCTTTCAGTGGTATCAGAGCTACGTTCAAATCTTGAACCGAATTAAACAAGATCTGAATATGCGCAAATGGGCAGAAGGCGTTCTACCCAATTTGCATAGTTAGCATTTTTCGGGGAAATTGGTTCCCAGTTTTTGGGTGAATGATATGAAATTAAATATTTATTAATCTGATTTATATTTAGAATTGTTCTTTATATATTTCTTGGATTTTGGGCTATTCGTATGGTGGAGATCAAATTCTTTTATTGGTGCAAGAAATCTGCGCACCTACTGATTTACTCTATTCATTCTTGGTTTGTAATTAATTTTATTTTTTTAATTTTTAGACGGAATGTATAGGAATTCAAATCTGATGTAATATTAACAGAAAAATTAGTTTTTCTAATTTTATTTAATTTGAAAATGAAGTAGAATGCGCAAAGGAGAGAATTTCACAGATTCGGGTTCAACGATCTGCGATTTGCAGTTTTGGAAACTACATACTACGAACTGATCTTTGTTTTTGCAGGGTAGCAGTCTTACGAAAACCCTCTTACTGATTCTTGATTGTTATGTATCAGTTGTTTAATTTCAGATCATCTTCTTGAATTGAATATTGAATTAAACATCAAACCCTAGACCCATTCGAACTAGATTGGACCAAATTGGTTGGACCGAATCTATGGTTCGATAGGGTTGTTCTCAGCTCTAAAATTTCCTTCATGGGCCGAGGGATTAATGGTTAATTGCAAGATGCAATTCGGCCCACATCTGTAAAACCCAATTTTAATCTGTTAAAACTGCTTTAGCCCAATTCAGCATAAATGCTATATGGGTCGAACTGCTCTGTGCAGTTCAACCCATATACCTAGATGATATTTATTGGTAATATTATAAATGGGCTTTATTTATGGGTTTTACATTTATTTAATTGATTGGATCATTTATGGATTTCATGCATTTGATGTATGAATGTGTAATGTGCTACGTTCATGGGCCATAAGCACTTGGCCCATGCTGATTCGATAGTGGCTCTTTTGCACACCATGGCTGAATGCACATCATTGTCATGGTGTCCTTAAGATCATTGGATGATCTCCCTGCATGGTGGGCCCCACACCAGCTTCCTCCCCAAGAGGAACCATGTGGAACCCTATCCATTTAGGGCCCATCTAAATCTGGCTTTATGAAAGTTAGTGGGAGCTACTTTGGTTTGACCTAAATTAAATTAGGGCATAATTATTCGTTCCCTCCTGAAAATATAAGTGCATGTGATAGGGAGATTCATATGATGAAACTCTCTAAAGGCCTTCGATCATTAGTATGAAGGTTGGCTGTATTGGTGGGTGGAGATGCACTATAAAATTGGGCTATCGATCTGCTAATGCAATCAGCTGGATTGCTTCATAAGATGATTGAGGCGTCATAGACCTATGTGGGAGGGGCCTATCTTAAAACGGAAGACTCTCTCACGGTACCTTGGCGTTCACGAACATGATGGGTGAGCACTTACTGGACAGAAAGGTTTAACCTAAAATGGCTATGAACCTTGTCTAACAGAGGCCAAAGGGAAAGCTCATAAGATGTGGTTTCCCACATTTCCAGAGACACAGAAGGTGATGGTGTTTTGCAGCTGAAACATTTGGCTCCATGCACTCTATGTGGTTTCCCACATTTCCAGAGACAACTATCTCCGTAACTGAGATTGGAGGGAATCTCAGAGATGCCCAAAATGGAAATGGAACATAGATTAAAAGCCCTTTCTATGTGATGACATGAATCAATTAGGTTGTGGACTTACAAAATCTGCCTTGCCTTTACTAGAAATGGCAAACAAAAACTTCACCAAACTGTTGGATAATAACAAACTCAAGGGCCCTAATTATGCTGACTGGTTCTGAAACCTTATGGTGGTTCTAACGTCCGAGAAATTGGACAAAATTGCTAAGAACCCTGCTCCGGATTGTTCGGGTGATAGGGCTTTTGAGGCCCGAAGAAGAGAGTATCAAGAATGGGAAGAGAAAAACTCTCTTGCCCGATGTTATATTATAGCTTCTTTGGACAATCCGATATAGCGACAATTCGATAAGATCGAAGTGTCCAAGGATGTATTGGATAGTTTGAAGACTATGTATGAAGAGCAGAACCGTTCTACTCGACAAAAGGTCTTAAAATTACTTATAACCGCACAACTGACCGAAAATCAACAAATTCAGGGCTAAATCATGACACCAAAATTGATGCTGTCCTCAATTCCTTACCTTCATCCTTCAAGTTTATCATGAATTACAACATGAATAAGCTAAACGTTAGCCTTCAGGAACTCAACAATATGTTGCAGAGGGCTGAAGAACTGATAAAGAAGGATAAGCCGATAGCCATGCTTGTTGAAAATGGCAAATCGGGCAAGAAAAAGCAGAAGGCTAAAAGGAAGGCTCAGAAGAAGGGTAACAAAACTAAAATGTAGAAGAAAGATAAGGCATCGGATGCCTGTCACTTTTGCAAATAGACCGGCCACTGGAAGAGGAATTGTCCTCAATATCTGGAGACTAAGAAGCAAGGTAATTTCGAATATTTTATCATAGAGACCAATTTGTTGGTCACTTCTGCTTTCTGGTGTATTGATTCCGGGGCTTCAACTCATGCGTGTAATTCATTGTAGGGGTTCAAGATAAGCAGAAGACTGAGTGACGGAGAAGTGACACTCTACATGGGGACTTCTGCAACAGTTGCAGCTACAGTCCCAAGAATTGTAGAACTTGTTTTCGGAGAAGGAACAATTGTACTTAAAGATTGTATTTTCGTACCTAATTTAAGAAATTTGATTTCTGTCTCAAAATTGTGCATGGAAGGTTATTGTATCTTATTCAGTAGTGTGATTACTATTAAACAGAATAACAAATTCCTCGCACACGGAGAACTTGAGAACAGTCTCTATGTTCACCATCATTCTTTGAAAACAAACATTACCGAAACTACGTCAGAAATAATCCTCAAGAAGAGGACTCGTGATACAGTTAATCCCACGTGCTTGTGGCATTACTGACTTGGCCACATTAATATGATCGTATCACAAGGTTGGTAAAGGATGGTCTTTTGGATTTTCTAACTGTAGAAGATCTTCCAACCTGTGAACCTTGCCTTCAGGGTAAGATGACGAAGCGGCCATTTACTGGTAAGCCTGAAAGATTTACAGGCACACTTGACCTTATACATACTAATGTATGTGGTCCCCTGAATGTTAGGACACGTAATCAACACGTTTATTTTATTAAATTTACCGATGATTACTCACGGTATGGTTACGTGTACATAATGAGACATAAGTCTGAATCTTTTGAAAAGTTCAAAGAATTCAAACAAGAAGTTGAGAAACAGTTAGGGAGAGAAATTAAGACCCTTCGATCAGATCGAGGCGGCGAGTATCTCTCTGACAAATTTAGGGACTACTTAAAGGAAAATGGGATAGTATCACAACTATCTCCTCCTGCTACACCACAATTAAACGGTGTGTTGGAGAGGAGAAATCGGACTCTATTATATATGGTCCGATCACTTCTTGTCCACTCAGAGTTACCTACATCCTTTTGGGGTTTTGCATTAGAGACTATGATTTACGTGCTGAACCGGGTTCCAACAAAATCCGTTCCTAAGACTCCATATGAGCTCGGGACCAGTAAGAAACCAAGTGTAAGACACTTGAAGATTTGGGGTTCGACACATGTTAAAAGAACTAGTGCTGACAAATTGGAATCCAAGACCAGTCGTTGCCTATTTGTAGGTTACCCCAAAGGCTCTGTAGGTTTACTTATTCTATGATCCAAAAGAGCAAAATGTGTTTTGCAGTCGAAATGCCCATTTCCTAGAAGAAGATTACATCCTGGATAATCATCAGGAAGTTGTTCTTGATGAGGAGAGCCTAGGGGTAGTGGGAGATGTCCCACTAGCTCTATAAAATAACCAACCAAGAAGATCTACCCGGGTTTCTAGGCCTCCAGTTCGTTATTTTTATGACCAAGAAAGTTACTTGGTGGAAGCCACAACCAATGAGGAGGATCCCGTAACTTATTCGGAAGCTATGTTGGACATGGATTCCTTGAAGTGGGTAGATGCCATGAGAGCTGAGATGGACTCAATGGAGACCAATAGAGTTCGGACTCTAATAGATCCACCCTTGGGGTAAAGACAATTAGTTGCAAATGGATCTATAAGAGGAAGAAGGGCCCCGATGGTAAAGTTGAAACCTATAAGGCTCGTCTTGTGGCGAAATGATACACTGAGAAAGAGGGAATCAATTATGAGGAAACCTTTTCGCTTGTAGCCATGCTTAAATCCATTAGGATCCTACTAGCTGTAGCAACGTATCATGACTACAAGATTTGACAAATGGATGTCAAAACTGCGTTCCTGAATGGAGATCTTACTGAAGATATCTATATGCAGCAACTGCAAGGTTTCATAGTTGTAGGTCAGGAACACATGGTATGTAAACTCAACTGATCCATATATGGACTTAAGCAAGCTTCTAGGAGTTGGAACATCCAGTTTGATTCTACCGTCAAACAATTTGACTTTGAGCAAAATCCGGATGAGCCATGTGTTTACAGGAAGACCAGTGGGGATAAGGTTACATTCTTGGTTCTGTATGTAGACGACATTCTACTCATTAGGAATGATGTAGGAATGTTGATTACGGTGAAAGTATGGCTTTCACAACAATTCTTCATGAGAGATCTTGGAGAAGCTTCTTATATCTTGGGACTTCGACTCTATAGAGATAGATCGAAAAGGATAATAGTTTTATCATAGTCTACTTACATTGACAAGATAGTCAAGAGATACAGTATGGAGAACTTCAAGAAAGGAAATGTTCCTTTCAGACATGGAGTTAGCCTCTCCAAGGGTATGTCTCCCAAGACACCTGAAGAGATTGAGGGCATGAAAGAAGTTCCCTATGCTTCTACCGTAGGGAGCATCATGTATGCCATGCTGTGCAATTGGCCAGACATTGCTCAGGTCGTGAGTGTGGTAAGTAGATACCAGTCTAACCCAGGACAAGAGCATTTGACTATTATAAAAAACATGCTGAAATACCTTCCAAAGGACAAAAGAGTTTTGTTTGATATTCGATGGTAGTTCACTACAGATCGTCGGGTATACTAATACCGACTACCAATTAGATCCAAATGGTAGAATGTTTACATTTGGTTACATCTTTACGATGGGGTCCTACATAGTAAGAAAAATAGTCCACAACCCAAGCCGAGCACATTGCCGTAAGTGAGGCTGCCTAATGAACGAAGGTGTTCATTATGGAATTTGGAATTTAGCACATCACCCATTCCACTGTTGTATGGTAACACTGGATCTACGAGAGATTGATATTAAAGGGTAGCATCAACGGAAAATGTAGCAGACCCATTAACTAAGCTACTGACATAGAAAGTGTTTGAGAAACACATGGAAAGTATGGGACTTCGGCTTGTACCCGATTGGACCTAAGTGCAAGTGGGAGTTATTAGACAATTATGCCCTTAGCTCCAATCAGATTGATGTATCTTTTGACATTCATTGTAAATGAATAAAGTACATAATTGATTCATGTCATTGTGGTGTGTTTCTGTGTAATACCCTTAAAGAGAGCCAACTGGGCAGCAGGTTAAGAGGTTAAGTGAGCACATAAACTTAATGGGCCTAAAGCCCAATTTCGAAATGGGTTAATTAGATTAATTAAATAGGGGCGGATCTGGTTTTGGATCAATAGATAAGGATAAGAAGATAAGTCTTACCCACTTAAAGAGTCCAGATCCAAATAAAGATTTGGATCAGGATACTCCTAATTTGATTAGGATTAAGCTGATCTTAAACTGCAGATAAGATAAGGGATTATCCTTATCACTTAAAGAGTCTAGATCCAAATAAAGATTTGGATCAGGAAACTCCTAATTAGATTAGGAGGTTGTCTCTTTAAGGCTATAAATAAGAGAGCAGTGCGGACATGCAAAAAACACCTGACAAGACACAACAAACTGCAAAGTTCTTCCCTGTTCTTGCCACCCCTACCCAATTCGATCTCCACTTGTGGGAGTGATCAAGAATTGTTGTTGATATTGCTTCTTGGTAGAAGAAGCAATCTGAAGTCGTGCTTACCAGCCCTCTACTCCATTCTTGTTGAAGAATTCGGTTCTTGCTGAAGAGCCGTCCTGCTGATCCTCACACTGTGTCATGTTCAGTGGAAGCAGGTTTTGGTTTTCTCCTTGGGCGTGAACACCTTCATTGGGAGTTACTTCTACTCCGTATTAGGTATATCCCTCTCCTACTTTTTGGTTTCAGATCTGGTCCGGTTTGGTTCAAGATTGATCATTGAAAATGCAATTTTCTAAAATAGGGAATGCGATTCCCAGATGGGAGAGAGAAATTTTTGAAATTTCGCCCAACCTTCCTGCAGGGTTCGGCCATCCATATGATGGATCTCTCATCCCTTCAGGAACTAATTATCTGGCTTAGTCACAATTATTAAAAATTCATATTTGTGGTAGAGGCAAATGGGGTTTTATCTTTGGGAGCAAAAAGGCTCCTTTGGAAGATGATCCATCATATGAAAAGTGGATGCAAGAAAATTATACTGTTATTGGATGGCTTGTGAAATCAATGCAACCAAAAATTAGTCAACACTATTTGTGGATTAATTCAGAAAAGGAAATTTGAGATAGTGTTGCTGAAACCTATTCCCCAAAATTAAATGTGGCTAGGGTTTACAAGTTGAGAAGTGATGTGAAGAATTTGAGACAGGGGGAGAAACCATTAGCTGTATGCTTCTCAACACTAAAGTCTATGGCAAGAAATAGTTTTGATAGAAGCTGTAGCCTGGGACATCACTAATGATGCTGAGAATTTCGTGTCATTCCGTTGCTTGCTTCGGTTCACACTAGAAAGTGCTTCGAAAGGTGTCAGCAGGTGCGTGGAGCCGGAGCCCGGCATGTTCGCCCGGTGGGCCGAGTGTTTGCCCAAGCATGCGAAGCCACCTTGGTGTATAGTTTGGCGCTAGCACATCCAACAAGAAAACGACTGTGCCTAGAGTGCCCCTATTGTGTAAAGGGGCGTGTGTGAACCTTTCTCCCTTCCTCGCCAATCTTTGGTTTTGCGGCGAACGACCGACTTTTATCGGGAACCAAAGAGCCCATACACCAACAACCAAGGAACGGGAGTGGGCTCTACTTTAGCATTAAGTAGTACTTAAGTAGCTAAGTTTACAAAGGTGAACAACCCCTTGTCCTTTATAGTCGTAAAGGGCTTCTCAGAAAAGTAATGAAGGAAACCCGAGGGCTCGCTTTCCCTCCTCATCAGCCCCATCTAAGTCAATTAGATAATCTTTTTGTATTGAGGATCTCCCTTCTGGGATTCCCTAATTCCCTCAACAAGGCCATTTTTGTCTACCGTCCTTCTCACAGAGCCGTACATGGACGGGGCTGATGAGAAGGGAAAGCGAGCCCTCGGGTTTCCTTCCTTACTTTTCTGAGAAGCCCTTTACGACTATAAAGGACAGGGGGCTGTTCACCTTTGGAAACTTGGCTGCTTAAATACTACTTAAGTAGTTAAGGACAGGGGACTTTTCTAGCGAAGAAAACTACATGGTCCTGTAGTTTTCTTGCTAGCGCGGCGTTAACGCGCAACCATTTTCTTGTTGCTAGCAACAAGCAACGGCTTTCGGGCGTCAGTGCTCCTGGAGTTGCTTGTTGCGCATCCGTTTTTCATCATGCTTCATCCACTTGAGCACATTGTATCTTTCTTCGCTGGAGTGCGCAGGAGCGCCGTGTAGTTTTCTCGCCATGTAAACCTCTTCCTGCAAGTCTCCATTAAGGAATTTTTAACATCCATCTGAAACAAGGGCCAAGAGTAACTAGCTACAAGAGATAATAAGACTCTGATAGTTGTCATCTTGGCTACCGGTGCAAATGTCTCCAAGTAGTCAACACCATATGTCTGAGTAAATCCCTTTGCAACTAATTGGACCTTATACCTTTCAATGAAACCATCGGTATTATCTTTCACAGTTAATATCCATTTACATCCAACTGGTTTCTTCCTTTTGGGCTGATCAACTATCTCCCATGTATGGTTTCTGATAAGGGCATCCATCTCTAATTTCATTGCATCTTTCCACTTAGGAACTGACAAGGCTTCCTACACTGTTTTGGGTATGGGAATATCAATAATGGATGCAAGAAAGGACTTGTAAGAGGGGGACAGATGATCATAGGACAAGAACTGGGAAATGCAATGGGCTGTGGATGTGGTGCAATGGCATTTGCCTTTACAAACTGCAATGGGGAGGTCAAGGTCATCCAATAAAGGTGAGGGCTCAACGGTGGAAGGTGAGGGCTTAACTGTGGAAGGAATCTCCTCTGTAATATCTGATAAAGGAACTGTGGTACCTGGATCTGGATCTGTAGAAGGAACTGGGGCCGGCCTGGACTGCTGATGACCGAAATCAACCTGCCTCCACCGTTTGTGATAAACTCTCAAATCTCGGCACCTTTGACAACCCTCCCCATTACATTCCTCTTCACTCAATGGGACAGGTAAAGGAACTTCTAGTGAGTCAATCCCAACCTCACTACTCTTTCCTTGAGGAGAAACCTTAGGATGATAAGGTTCATCCTCAAAGAAAGTGACGTCCATAGAGACAAATCTCCCCCTAGAAGTAGGTTCGTAGCAGCAATATCCCTTTTGAGTTTGTGCTTAACCAAGAAAAATACATTTTGATGCCTTAGGGTCAAATTTGGAATGATGAGGGCCATGAATCTATACAAAGAAAGTAAAACCAAAGGTTTTAAGGGGAACGGTAAACAACTCTTTATCAGGATATAAAAGGGTAAAGGGAGGTTTCATGTCAAGAACCCGTGAAGGAATCCAATTAATGAGATATACTGCTATAAGAACAGCATCCCCCCAAAAATGTATAGGCACATTGGAGTTAAACATAATGCTTCTAGCCACCTCCAATATGTGTTTATTCTTTCTCTCGGCAATCCTATTCTGTTGTGGTGTATGAGGACAAGTACTCTGATGGATAATCCCATGGTCAAGAAGATAAGAGGCTAATGGTTTTGCAAAGTAGTCTTTCGCATGATCGGATCTAAAAATCTTGATTTTGACCCCAAACTGGGTTAAAATCATTTGATGAAAGATCCAGGTTAATGCTGGAACCTCATCTTGAGAATGCATAAGGTAAATCCAAGAAAAACGGGTATAATCATCAACAAACTACAAGAAATATCTGTACCCCCCATAGCAGTGATATGATAAGGTCTCCAGACATCAATATGCACAACTTCAAAAGGAACATTACTTCTTTTATTACTCAATGAATAGGTTGTTCTACAATGCTTTGCAAGCTCACAACTTTCACATCTCAAATTGGACATCTGAACAGACTCAAACAAATTCGGAAAAAACTCTTCAAATCCCGAAAGGATAAATGATGCAATCGATTATGCCAAAGCATAACCTGACCAACAAATTGAGAAACAAATGACCTCCTAGCTTCACTACCTTCCCAATGAGAGCTCCCTCCAAGCAGATAGATTCCATTCGTCCCACGGCCAGTCCCAATCACCTTTTGTCTCCAAATCCTGAAAAACAAATCAATCAGGAAAGAAAGTCACTGAAAAATTTTGGTTTTTTGTAATGCTACTATCTGAAAGCAAGTTAGTACTAAGTTTAGGAACATGCAAAACCGAAGATAAAGAAATGGCATTAGACAATTTGATGTCTCCCTTGCTAGAAATAAGAACAAGAGAGCCATCAGCAATGGACACTTTGTCTCTGCCGGAAGATGAATGATAGGTAGTAAATAGTGATGGCAAGCCAGTCATATGGTCAGATGCTCCTGAATCTATTACCAAATAATGTTTTATATTACCTAGAGCTGAAGCATGGTAAGCTAAGGCCCAATTACCTGAATGAGCAAAAGCTGAGGTGGGAGGAGCTGATGGTGGCTGAGGAGATGGAGCTGAATCACCAATTTCATTTTCTAGATGATTTAGATCAGCTCGGATAGCACCTAGGGTGTCTAGAGGAGTGCCTCTTGTGCCCGATGAGGTTATACCATCAGCGTTAACATCCATATTAGCATTCCCCTTTTTGTTTCTAGGTTTTGCTGGAACTAGATGAGGATGCAACTTCCAACAGGTGTTTTTAGTATGTTAAGGTTTCTTGCAATGTTCACGTACTAGGTCCCTCTTAGCTTCCTTCTTCTTATCCCTCTCCTTATTACCTCCAGACTTAGGTCTAACTGCTGCCAAGGCTGATTCGAAAGGTTGTTGTTGCAGCATAACCTTTTTCCTGGTCTCTTCACTGTGCACTAGGGAACAGGCTTGTCAGCAATTGCTGTCTCACAATATCATATTCAGAATTCAGATCGGCCAGGAACTCAAACACCTTATTAGTTTCAACCTGCTTTCTATAAGTCTGTGCATCCTTTTGACTCTCCCATTCAATTGTTTCAAAGTGGTCAACTTCATGCCACAAGGATTTCAAGGTTGAAAAATAAACTAAGACCTGTTTCTCTTCTTGTTTGAGATTTTTAACCTCACATTTCAGCTCATAAGCCCTAGCAACATTAAGGGGCTGAGAGTAGGTTTCTTTCATTACATCCCATATTTCCTTATCTGTCTTTGCCCACAAGTAGTTTTGGCTGATGTGTGGCTGCATAGAGTTGCATAGCCATGTCATCACCAAATAACTCTCTTGAACTCACTTATCATAAGTGGGATCCTCCTTAGTTGGTTCCTTCACATCCCCCAACAAATAGTTCAGTTTTCCTCTACCCACAATGGTCATCATGGCTGATTGGGCCCATTCTAAGTAGTTTGATCCATCAAACTTAATAGTTGTAATCTGAAAAGTGTTCTCAATCATGTCACCTGAATCATCAGTCTCCAAAACACCTTCCCCTTGGTTCTTAAACTCCATTCCTGGTTAGAAGTTAATTAAAAGAAGACTTTTAAATCACTGTAATAAGAAAATTGAACCCAAAAAACTAATAACAACCGGCCTAGGATGATGATTTATTCTGTAGTTACCTAGAAACAATTAACAGCTCTTAAACAACTCTTCTGGACCAGTGTTTTAAAAGGCATGGGAGGCGTACGCTTGGAGGCGCACCTCCGGGCGAGGCGCTCCCAAAACCCCCTGAGGCATATGCCAGAGGTGCTGACACCTCTGAGGCGTACGCCTCTTGCGCTTTTTTCATGAGGTGTGCTAGAGGCATACGCTTCATGCGCCTCATGCACATCCAATGAAAGGAAAAGAAAGGGAAGGGAAAGAAAAAGAAAGAGAAGAAAAAAAGAGAAAAGGTAAGAAAAGGAAAGGAAAGGGAAGGGAAGAAAAGATAAGGGGAAAGAAAATGGTTTGCCCCCTGCCTTGTTGACTGGGGGGCTTTGCCCCCCAGACCCCCCACCCCCTTTTCGATGCAGCCCAATTTGTTTTTTCGAGTTAGGGGGGTCTTGCTCTGCATTGGCGAGCTCACTTCCTCTTTGACAAAACCCCCCTTTCAACTAATGTTATGCATCTTTATCTTCTTAATATAAAAGATTTTCATTAAAAATAAAGAAAAAAATGAGATCCCCCCTTCCTCTTCATCCTCCTCCTAACCCCCCTCCTCTTAAGGAGGTTTACGCCTCCTTGTGTTCGGAAGGTTTACGCTCATTGCGTTCTGAACTATGCCTCACTCCTCTAGGTAGTGGAATGCCTCGCGTTACGCCTCCGTGTTTTAAAACATTGTTCTAGACCTTCCAAAGAGCAAGAAACAAACTTAGATGAGAGAAGCAAGTTCAACTACTTCCCCGGAATCAATAACAGACCTGAATTTTAGGTTTTCCTCTTAAAAAACCCTAAAACAGGTGAAAAAAAGGAGAGATTTTCCAGCCGCACCTCTCAGAATAAACAAAGATGTTTTCTTTTTTAATTGTCAATCTCAAAAAAAAAAAACTTTATGAAAAAACTGATGCCAACTTATCTATTACTGCTGCCGGCCTCAAGAAGAGAAAGAACTTTTTCAGAAAATTCTGATTGCTACCTTCAATCCTCAATCTTGATCAACAGGCTGCTATTGGCACCTTTAATCTTGATAAAAAAACTGACATTGATCATAAATTTACCCAGAAAACTCTGATCGGCACCTTCAATCTTAATCACTTAATTCTTTTCTGATTCTTCCTGATTACCAAGAACACTCTCCATTCTTTGGACAGCTGCTAAAGACTCCTGGTAACCTCCAAGAACCAGTCGAAGGAATGATCTTTCTAAACTTCCAGCCCTAGATAATTCTCATGTGGTTGGCTGAATTAGACCCACATGAGAAACCCTAGATCGAGTGCTCTGATACCAAGTAGTCGAACAAGACTACAATCTGTTTTAAATATTGATGAAGAAAACAAACAAAGATCGAAGAGAAGAAGGAAAGAAGAGAAGAGAAGGAGAGGAGGACTCGAAGATAGAGTTCTGAAAAGAGAGTAATAGAACAACAATTTCGCCCCCCTCTTATAATTTATATTCATATCCAATTAATTGTAAAAGGGCTGAATTGCCCTTGCTTACATGGCAAATTAATAAAGACAAAAAGACCAACTAATAAGCCTGAAATAACTACTAACTAACAAGCTGAAATAACTAACATAACAACTAACTATACGAACACAGTGGGGACCACATCAGTGTTCTCTACACTCTTAATCTTTTAGTATCTCCCGTCTTCCTTTTTGTCAAACTCAAAATACCAGAGCTAATATCTTTGTAACTAATAGTTTTAAACAAAGACTTATTGGGATTATCCTAGTAATGGGATGCTTGATACATGTTCTCTTTCCCTTCCAAAGGGCAACAAGAAGATTAAGTTTAGGGTCAATAATAGACGTACTAGGAGGTTTAAGATTACTTGAGTCCAAGGGATTAGATTGTGGTGGGCATTCAGATTCAAGAGCCACCCTCTTACTGCACTTGACGAAGAATTGCTGCCAAGATTGAGGCTGATACACAAGGGGTGGACCCTGGAGGAGGAGGGGAAGGAATGCCCTCATTACAAGGATGAGTGGAAGAAGAAGAAGTAGTAGACACAGAAATAGGAACAGGAAGGTAGAATGGAGTTTGATCTTCATTGGCAATCTCCCCCTGAAGAGGCAGATGGGATAACTGGAAAAGGGTTGAGGACTCAAGGAAGGTAACATCCTTTGAAACATATCTTTGACCAGATTAAGGATCAAAACATCTATAACCTTTCTAAACAAGAGAGCAACCAAGGAAGACACATTTAATAGACTTAGGATCAAACTTATGTCTCGAAGGACTCATATCATGACCAAAATAATAGACACATTTGAAGACCCTAAGAGGTAAACTGAAGGTTGGTTCATTAGGAAGAAGAAGCTAGTGAGGGGATCAAAGATTTAGCACCCTTGATGGTAGCTGGTTAATAAGATACACAACAGTCTCGATAGCATCTCCCCAAAAATGAGTAGGAACATGAGTTGAGTTTGGAACAGTAACCCACGAGCAACTTCAACCACATGTCTATTCTTCCTCTCAGCAACCCCATTTTGTTGTGGAGTATGACTACATCAGTTCTAGTGAATAGTGCATTGTTCTCCAAGAAACACAGATGGTGGTTTTCAAAGTACTCCTTTGCATTGTCAGATCTTATTATCTTAATTCTTTTCTCAAACTAGGTTTCTACTTTCCACCATATTCATGAAATTTTGAACAATCATAGGAACTTCATCACGCTATGTCATCAAGTAAAGCCATGTATATCGATTGTAGTAATCAATGAAGAGAATGAAATATCTATACCCATCCATGCACAGAGTGTTATATGGGTCCCAAACATCAGAATGAATTAAATGGAAAGAAATATTACTTCTTCTATTACCCGCAAAATATGTGATTCTACATTGTTTTGGATAAATGACAAACTTCACATTGAGGATTAAAGTTGGAAATTGAACTGAACAAATTTGGAAAAAAAAGTTTTACAGACTTAAAAGACATATGACCAAGATGACAATGCCACAATTGCAAAAGACTCAATTTCTCATTAGAACAAGACTAATTTTGGATCAACAATCCATATTTTGAAGCTTCAAAAAAAGGTAGACTCCATTGATTTCATGCCCACTTCCAATCATCTTCCCCGTGCTCAGATCCTGAAAAACACAACGCGTAGGAAAAAAGGTTACAAAACAATTATGGGACTTGCTAAGAGAATTGACATATAACTAGTTTTTATGAAATTGAGGAACATGAAGAACAGATCCAAGGGAAAGTTTATGGGTAATTTTGACTTCTCCCTAACCTAAGGTAGGGGTCTGAGATCCATTTGCAACAGTAATCTTGCCTTTTCCAGGGATTAACTTATACAAAATAAAGTGTGAAGGCTTACCATTCATATGGGCACTAGCCTTAGAGTCAACAATCCATGGGCTAGAGGTGGAACAAGCAAGTGTAATACCTATGTTAGCATATGCATTGGATAGATTACTAGAACCAGATGAGGAGGATGCACCACTCTTTTCCAGGTGCAATAGAAGATTCCAAAGTTTATCCATCATGTTAGAGGAGTCATGAGATTGAATGGTCACATCAGAAGACTAACCCTCGTTACCAATTGTGGCCAAATGAGCATTGCCTTTCCTTCCAGTTTTAAACTTGTTTGGTTTCAAGTGAGGATTGAGTTTCCAACATCTTTCCTTAGGTCCTCCAAAAATCTTACCTTGTTCCTTGCATTAAGATTATGCCTGATGTGATTGAGGAAGAGTGAGAGGACCTTGTGTATTGCTTTTCAAGGTGAAGCTCTAGCAACCCTAAAAGACACCCCAACATCCCATCCATTCTCAAATAGCCCATGAATGCTAACATGGAGAGTCATGGGTGTGAGAAGCAACATGGAAAGCAGTGGCAGGGTAACCTGACGTAAATGCAAATGAGGTTGAGGGAGGAGTATCCATCTGACGAATTGCTCTACCATAGAGCTCTAAATGGTCACGGAAGGAATTCATAATGTCCTCCCTCGGGTCAGGTCCAGTGAGATGTGTCTGAGTCACAATAGAAATGGGGGGCTGATGCGCCCGAGTAGCCATGTTGGCCATGTGATGTTTCTTTGTATTTTGCTGTCCGTACTTCTTATTAACCTCTGTACCTTACTTCTTAGTCAGATCTTGAGCCCATTTTGGTTTCCCATGAAGATCCCAACAGGTATCTTTGGTGTGTCGGGGTTTCTGGCAATGAGTGCACCACAATTTTTCCTTATCTTCTGTTTTTTTCTAGAGATCTCCTTTCCGGGAAGAAGATCCCCCACCAGTAGATACACCCCCTTTTGCAACTAGCACAACAGCATCCCCACCAGGGTTGTTCATCAAATTTCTCTTGCTTTCTTCAGATTGTACAAGAGCATAGACTTCCTGAACAGAAGGGAGATCCTTAGAGCTGAGAATCTGAATTCTGATAGATTCATACATAGGATTCAGACCATGTAAGAATGCAAACACCCTTTGCTGGGAGACAAGCAGTTTGTACTTCTTAGCATCCTCATCACACTTCCAATCCACACTCTGGTAGTGATACAACTCCTTCCAGGCAGATGTTAAGTCAGAGTAATAGACCGATAAACACCTCTCCCCCTGTCTACAAGTAGAAGATGCTGCCTGCAGTTGATAAATTTTGGCATAGTGTCGCAATTCTGAATATGTAGACTTTGCTTGTTCCCAGATTTCATTCGCAGTTTCAGCCCACATGAAATTCTTCCTGATTTGAGGTTGCATGGAAACCAAGAGCCAGGACATAACAATACTGTTCTCCTGATTCCATCTATCATATTCAGCACTCCCGGAGGATGGTTCTTTTATCCTCCCATTAATATAGCCTATCTTCCCCCTTGCAGTGATGTATAACTTGATCCCTCTTGACCACTCTAGGTAATTTAAACCATCAAGAGGGACAACAGCCATAGGAAAGGATAGGTCACCCCCACCCATTCCATTCAGCATTGAGGAAACTCCAGATGTGGCTGAATCTTCACTACTCATGATTTCTGGTTTAAGAAAAAACAGCAACCAAAGGAGTACTTCCTTACAAGGCTATTACAGAAACAGGTCCTTCTGACCTACGGTTTCACTGGGAGCAAAGACTAAACACTGTTGTTGCAGTACTGGAACAGGTCTGTATAACCTACGGTCTTGTAGGAATCAAAAAAAAAAAACACTACAGTTGCAGTACATAATCAGGTATGTATGACCTACAATTGTACAGAGGTCATATGACCCTCCAACAGAATAGAAAAAACAAGGTGAAGTTCACCACACCCCTAATCGGCAGGTCTGGTAGCCGAACAGTCAATGACTAAGATCAATATAATATCTGCTTTAGGACATCAACAGTCCATCGAAGGGGTAAAGAAATACAAAAAAAATGTCGAATACAACTGCTTTGTTAAAGAAATACAGTCCATCAATAGTCCATCAATCGGCTGAACAGTCAATCAATAAACAATCAATCCGTAGGGCAGCTGAACAGTAAATGAACAGTACCTCTTTTAACTTCAAATGATAGCCTCTCTGTAAACTAGAACTCCCTCTATGAACCTCAGATGATAGCCTCTCTACAGTCGAATAGACAATGAATACAACTTCTGGGCTGGAAGATGAAAAGTCTCTATAACTTCTAGGTCGAACTGAATACAACTGATTAGCAGTTCGATGGATACAGCCCTGGGAGATGAAAAGACTATCTGCTCGACATTGAACAACAGGTTTGCTTGACACCACCCTTCAGGCCTGGACGACTTGCTCTGATACCATGTTGAGAAAGAGCAAGAGAAAGTGAAGAGATGAGAGGAGGGAAGAGAGGGAGAGAGGAGAGGAGAGCCGAGAGGACTGAAAGCCCCTTCAGAACTTCTGGGGGCGAAAGAATGATATATTATTATTTATACTAGTACAGCCAAACAATGTAAACAAGGGAGAAATTACAACAGTACCCTTATGGTACTAAACCTGAATACATAAACAACTAACAACATATATATATAGGGGCTGCACCCCTATTTTTGTTATAGGAAAAGAAGAAAAGAAAAGGTGGAAGAAGAAGAAGAAGAAGAAGAAGAAGAAGAAGAAGAAAATGTGTTGATTAGACAAAAATTTAAGTTCTTCCTTACTTATTGGTTCAGGACTTGAAGCCTTTGAGGGTTCAATACAACAGTTAGCAACGTCTGTGTTGATTCAACCGAAACAAATTAGAAAATACTAAAAGGAAATTAGTATAAACACACAAAATGAATATTTTAGTTTAATAATGTCTATTTTATAATTATAATCTCAAAAAATTAAGAATATAAAAGTATTTTATTACACAACATACAAAACTGCTTGGCAATTAGGTGAGGTGAGCCTCCAAGGGCACCTTGTTGCCTAGGCACCCGCCTAGGTGTCGCCTTGACAACTATGGTTAATAACTATGTAATATGTGCCTCAGGGGAACCCTTTTTACTCCCACTCAATTCTTCTCTCTTCTCTCTTCTATCCTTTGACCTTCTAACACATTGCACCAATAAAACATGTTATAATATTATCTCTTGTACTATGCATTGTGCTGGTACTATTTTTTGAGGAATATGTCAATTCCAATAAATTACGTATCACTCCCCATGGAAATGGAAATATCTCTTGTACTCCACATAATGTTGGTAGCATTTGTTGGGGAATATGTTGATTCCTGTAAAATTTTGTGTCACTACTCATTGTAATGGAAATATGTCATGGAAATATTAGGAAGCCACAAACATGGTGGGAACCATGAAAAAGCACACTGCTAGGCATGTCTTTTCATAGGTCCCATGTCTGTAGAGAAAGAGTTCAGGAAGGTGTACCTTGATGTTGATTACCATTATTCTTCTTTCATGATGTCACTTGGCTAGCACCAAATTCCATAGATCCACTGATTATTTTCAACTTCTCTTAGGGATTTTTTTTTCTCAGTACCTATCTTTTTGAATTTCTTGTTTGATTTTTTTCCATCTAACTTTGACATGGATATGTGCTTAATTGTCAGACACCATTGGCATTGATCTCAACAATCTGCCAACAGGTTTGTTCCTTGCTTACAAAATATTTTTCTAATTATAGATCTTTCTGCAATAAGTAATTCACTTATACAAACCCCACTCATTTTTGTAAGATTGCAAAATTTCTTTTCTGTCCATTTATCTTGTCTTAAATTGCTAAATGACTCCTATCTGTTGCTAGCTTGCTGATCTAAAAAATAAATAAAAAGAGAAAGAATAGGACTGAAGAAATGAACGTCTAGCATGTGTGCAAGGTTATGCTTTTGGTCAATACAAGTTTGGTGAGATTACTAGGCAAGAGCTTTTTTTTTTTCATTTAATGAGATTACTAGGTAAGGGCATGAGTCTAACTGATATTAACAATACAAGATCCCAAGTCCTGAGTCTGAAGTGCTAAATTGTATAGTAAATTAAGTAACAGTGTAAGAAAGAAAATTGTAGTTGGTGAAGGAATGAGAGATCCATCATATGGATGGTCGAACCCTGCAGGTAGGTTGGGCGAAATTTCAAAAATTTCTCTCTCCCATCTGGGAATCACATTCCCTGTTTTAGAAAATCTGCATTTTCAATGATCAATCTTGAACCAAGAACCAAACCAGATCTGAAACCAAAAGGTAGGAGAGGGATATACCTGATATGAAGAAACAATATCCTTTAATGAAGGTGTTCATGCCCAAAGAAGTCTCCAAAGACTACTCCCACTGAAGATGACACAGCGTAGGGTGGAGCCAGGGTTGTTCACGGGTCGGGTTGGGTCGGTTTACTGAGATTTTTCCAACCGACCCGACCTGGTCAGGTTACCTGAAATTGAAACCGAAACCGACCCTATGTTAAGCAAAACCGATCTGGTCGGTTTGAGTCAGGTTGGGTCGGTTTTGGCTCTAAGTTCAACCATGGTAATAAATTGGTAGATTGGAGAAAGAAGACTGAAATTTAATGTAAAAAAGGACACCTAGTTCTATTAGAGAAAGAAGACTGAAATTGGTAGGGGGGGGGACCAAGTTAGAATAGAAGTTATCAAGAAAATAGAAAGTCAAACTGTATTAGAGAAAGAAGACTAAAATTTGTATATTTCAAGAAACCTTCTAATCTAAGTAAAAAAGGACACCTAGTTCTAATTGTAACTGGTTGCCTATTTGGTGTAAAAGACCATAAAAACTAGGATCCTTTGATTCTTTTCTTTAAACTTTTCCAAAAAAATTCCTTGTCTAGTTGTCTTATAATACTTGCCATTAAGGTCATTCCTAACTACAAGACTAGAAATTAAGTTAGGTTGTAACTAGGATAGAGACAACTTAGTTAAGTAGGAACTAAGTAGGTTGTAACTACTAACTACTAAGTTGGTTCGGTTTCGGTTTTCATATGTGAAAACTGAAACCGACCCGAACCATCGGTTTATGATTTTTTACAACCCGAAACCAACCGGTGCTGAAGAAAACCCGACCGATTTGGGTTGGGTTGGTCTGGGTTGGTCGGTTTGGTCGCGTTGGGTCTTCTTATGAACAGCCCTAGGTGGAGCAGAATCAGCAGTGTTCTTCCCAAGAACCGAACCCTTTAGCAAGGATTCGATGGAGGCTGTGAGCACAACTTCAGATAAGCCTTTCTCTAAAAACTGATATCAAGAACCATTCTTAATCGCTCCTACAAAACCGGAGATCGAACTGGCAGGTGGCGGCAACTGGAGGAGAAGGCAGGGAGAAGATGGCGCAGTCACACTGTTGTTGTCTTCTCTCTGTGTGATCTGAGATCTGATCTCTGAGATTTTTGGATGAACTGAATGGTTCGCCCCCTCCTTTTATAGACTTAAAGAGATCAACTCCTAATCCCATTAGGAGTTTCCTGATTCAAATCCTTATTTGAATCTAGACTCTCTTTAAGTGATAAGGATAAGTCCTTATCTTATTTGCAGATTGGATCAGCTCTCTCCTAATCTCATTAGGAGGTTCCCAGATCCAAATCTCTATTTGGATCTAGACTCTCTGAGTGGATAGGGTAAAACCCTATCCTATCTGCTGATCCAAGTCCCAGATCCGCCCCTCTTTAACTAGTCTAACTAAACCAGTTCGAAATGGGCTTTAGGCCCAATAAGTCTTATGTGCTCATTAGCCTCTCAAACTGCTGCCCAGTTGTGTTTCTTTGTATGGCGTGGGACCCAAACATTGATCTACACATCAGCTACATGGGTTCAGCCCAGCCTCTGTTACAAGGCCTGGTCGAATACATTGTTAGTGAACCCCTTGAGCCCATCACATGGGCTCTTAATGGGCCCAGCACTTACACTAAGTGGTCCCTGGGCCAAGCCACTTTATAAAAACCCAGGGACTGTGGGCAGATGCAAGATTTGCCCATCAGGTATTACCCTCAATGGTCTTACACTTAACCTCTCAGCCCATAATGATCAAACACTGCCCGACAAGAGAGCACCTCTCCCTCAGCTGCAAGGAACAGTGCTACACTCTCTACTCACATGGATCCCGGGAATTACAACCATTTTGCAAACATTTTGAAACCATAATATATATATGTATACCCGTATATAAGTATAGTTGAAAAACAGTCCTATGGGCCATTCAGCCCATCTCCTCTACACTCCCCCTCAAGCTGAGCATAGATGTTAATCATGCCCAGCTTGCCAGTGTCATGATGAAGCCTTGCCTTGGAAATGCCCTTGGTGAGAAAGTCTACCAATTGTCCTTCAGAAGTAATGAATGGAAGACACACTTCTCTGGAGGAGACTCTTTCTCGAATAAAGTGTCGATCAACTTCAATATGTTTGGTTCAATGATGTTGTACCGGGTTGTGAGCAATGTTGATGGTAGCCTGATTATCACAGTACAACATCATGGGTTTGTCATGATCAATCCCAAGTTCTTCCATTAAGGACCTTAGCCACAACAATTCCGAGGCTCCATGTGCCATGGCTCTATACTCTGCTTCTGCGGAGGATCGGGCCACAACAGATAGTTTCTTACTCCTCCAAGAGACAACATTACCAGCCACCAGACTACAATACCCTGAAGTAGATCTTCTATCATCAATATTTCCAGCCCAATCAGCATCAGTATAGGCTTCAAGTTTCAGATGACCATGCTTGGTAAATAGAATTTCTTTCCCTGGAGAGCCTTTCAGATAGCACAAAATCCGTTTTGCTGCTGCCATATGAGTATCTCTAGGAGCATGCATGAACTGGCTAATGCAACTGACAACATACGCAATATTTGGCCTAGTCATGCACAGGTACAGAAGCTTCCCAAGAAGTCTCTAAAAAACCCCTTTGTCTTCCAACAAAGTTCCATCCGAAGCTGAAAGTTTGTGACTCATATCAATGGGAGTTGCAACTGGTCTTGCACCCAGTTTTCCAGTTTCAGACAACAAATCAAGAACATATTTCCTTTGGGAAATAAGAATCCCATCCTTGGATCTGACAACTTCCATGCCAATGAAGTATCTCAACTCCCCCAGATCCTTAATCTCAAATTCTGTACGGAGGAAAGACTTAAGGGCCAGAATGCCTGAGGCATCATCACCAGTCACTATAATGTCATCAACATACACAATGAGATACACTGCTAGAGATCTACTTTTCTTCACAAACAGAGTATGATCTGACTGTGTCTGAACATAGTCGAATTTAACAAGTGCAGCTCTAAATCTCTCAAACCAGGCTCTAGGAGATTGTTTGAGACCATAAAGTGATTTCTTCAATTTACATACCTTTCCTTGCATATCTTTCCCATACATCCCTGGAGGAAGACACATGTAGACCTCCTCATGTAAGTCACCATTCAAAAATGCATTCTTTACATCTAACTAATAGAGAGGCCAATCAAAGTGAACTGCCAGAGATAAAAGAACCCTCACAGATGTCATCTTGGCAACAGGGGCAAAAGTCTCCAGGTAGTCAATCCCATATGTCTGTGTGTAGCCTTTTGCAACAAGTCTGGCCTTGTACGTCTCAATAGTTCCATCAGCCCTGTATTTAATGGTAAAAACCCCCTTGCACCCAACTGGATCCTTCCCTTCAGGCAAATCCACCACCTCCCAAGTACCATTTGCATGTAGAGCATCCATTTCGATCTCCATGGCATCTCTCCATTCTGGAATCCCAAGAGCTTCTGAGACAGACCTAGGAATGGGGTTAGAAGCAACAGAAGAGAGATAGGCAAAGTATGAAGGAGAAAGCAGGTCATAAGAAAGGTGTTTGGAAATACAGTGTGCAGTACACTTCCGCTTCCCTTTCCTAACAGCAATGGGGACATCAAGGTCTGGGAAGGATGATTCCAAAGGAGCTGAAGCAGTACCTGCTATCTCATCTATGATTGGGAATGTATGAGCCTCATCTGTTGTAAGGGAAACTACTTGCTCATTCCTGGATCTCTGCCTTTGATACACTTTGGGATTATGGATAGGACGAGGAGGTAAAGAAATAGGGGCACTAGGACAAGAGGTATAAAGTGATTGATCCTCCTTTGATTCATTTGGTGAGGATACAGGTTTGTCAAGAGACTCAATTGGGACATGAAGAGGAAGGGCAAAAACTTATGACAGACTCTCCCCCTGTGGACAATGTCCTTCCTGAGAGGAACCATAAAAAGGAGAAAGTTCATCAAAGGTAACATCCATAGAGACATGTCGGGTGCCAGTCTTTGAATCAAAACAACAATAACCCTTTTGTGTGGGGGAGTAACCAAGGAAGATGCATTTGTGGGCTTTCGGTTCAAACTTATGTCTCTGCACACTTGGAATGTGAACATAGTAGGTATAGCCAAACACACGAAGAGGAATTGGGAAGAAGTCCTTGTTTGGATGAAGAAGACAGAAGAGGGATTTAAACCCTAAAACCCTGGATGGCATACGGTTTATGAGATAGGTAGCAGTAAGTACAACATCACCCCAAAATCTTGTGGGAAAATGTGAAGCAAACAAAAGGCTCCTTGCAACTTCAACAATATGTCTATTTTTTCTCTCAGCAACTCCATTTTGTTCAGGGGTTCTAACACAGGAGCTTTGATGAATAACCCCCATGTCAGAGAGATACAAGGATAAACTCTTCTCAAAATACTCTTTTGCATTGCCAAATCTGAAAACCCTAATTCTGATATCAAATTGAGTTAAAACAAGCTCATGAAATTGCCTCACAAGTCTTGGGACTTCATCCCGGGATTTCATTAAGTATATCCAAGTGAATCTAGAAAAGTCATCAATAAACAAGATAAAATATCTGTAACCCCCTATAGAGGATAAGTGGTAAGGCCCCCACACATCAAAGTGCACAATATGAAAAGGAAAAGAGGATCTTTTATTGCTTATAGGGTAATTTTTTCTACAATGCTTTGACAACTGACAGGACTCACAATTGAGACTGGACACACTGACTCCCTTAAACAGTTTTGGAAACAAATGGCTTAAAGCAAAAAAAGGTAAATGACCCAACCGACAATGACTCAACATAATTTGACTTACAGACTCTGAAAAAGTAGAACCAAAGGCAACATTCTTGGGATGATCAAAGCATTGGTTAGGGGTGTCGAGCAAGTATATTTCATTCGCTTCATGGCCACTCCCAATCACCTTCTGAGACTTCAGGTCCTGAAACACACAGTGAGAAGGGAAAAAGGTTACACAACAATTCAATGACTTGGTCAGGCTACTTACAGATAATAAGTTGGTATTTAATTTAGGCACATGAAAAGTGGAAGATAAGAGTAAGGAGTCTGTAGCCTTGACAGTTCCCTTGCCAGAAATAGGGGCAAGAGAACCATAAGCTAAGGTGATTTTGTCACGACAAGGAAGTAAATCATATGAAACAAACAAGGCGAAAAGGTTAGTCATGTGATCAGAAGCACCTAGGTCTATGATCCAAGGGGTTTTGTGATTACCTGAGGTGGATGCATGGTTAGCGGAAGCCCTTATACCTAAGTGAGCAAATGCAATGGTGGCTGGACTTCCAGAAGGGATGGATGATGAAGATACACCTTCAAGGTGGCTGATCATCTTTCCAAACTTCTCATATTCAGCTTTCATAGCTGCTAACTATGCACTGGTAGACTCAACCTCTGTATCTGTGCTTGTGGCTGCATGTGCACTTCCTGTCTTTCTACTATCATTCTTTTTCTGGAATTTGATAGGTACAAGATTGGGATGCAATTTCCAGCACTTGTCCTTTGTGTGTTTCGGCTTCTTACAATATTCACACACCACCTCCTTCTTTCTTGTGCCACTGTGAGCTCCTGTAACCCCTTTGGGTTTAATTCCCATATTTGCAAAATGATCATTGATACCGACTCCTTGAACCTGCACTTGCCTCCTACTTTCTTCACTGCTGACCAAAGTATATGCTTGTGACAATAAAACATCTTCCTTGGACAAGATGTTTTGCTTTGTAATGTCGTATTCAGAGTTCAGCCCTGTCAAGAACTCAAAGACCTTATTCCTTTCAACCAATTTCCTGTAGGTTTCAGCATCCTTGGGGGTATCCCATGTCACAGCCTCTATCAAATCAATCTCTTGCCATAAAGATTTCAAGTTTGAGAAGTATGTTGCAAGTGACTTCTCCCCTTGCCTTAGATTCTTCACATCACTTCTCAATTTGTAGGCTCTGGCAACATTCAACTTCTGGGAGTAAGTTTCTGCAACACTATCCCAGATTTCTTTAGCCGAGTTCATCCACAGGTAATGTTGGCTAATCTATGGCTGCATTGAGTTCACAAGCCACCCAACCACTGTGTAATTCTCCTGCACCCATTTCTCATAGGAGGGATCCTCCTCTGGGGGAGCTTTCTTGCTCCCAGAGATAAACCCCCACTTTCCTCTACTGCAAATATGAATTTTTACGGATTGTGACCAGGCCAAATAATTGGTTTCATCCAATTTAACTGTAGTTACAGCCAACAAGGAATCAGTTGTAGTTCCCGAATTATGTCCATATTCAGCAATGCTCTTGTTCTCAATTTCTGAGTAGTCCATTATGTAACAGTTTCAATTAGGGTTTTGGCTAGCCTTTGAAAGTGATCTGACTTCAAAGAACTCAGATTGAGTTGAAATAATAGCAAACACAACAACACACAAACTTAGTTCAGAACTGACAGTCGTGAGAACCAAGTTCGGTGGCAGCACTTTCAAAGAGAAGAAACCCTGGTTTAGCTTTCAAGGAACAATCAGCAGGCCTCCAAACAATATGTATTCTTGGTTCCCAACAATAATTTCCCAAGGAGAACAAAGAAAACAGTCCACAGTACCTAAGAGGACCTTTTACAAACACTATGTATGCAACAGTCAACACTTCACTATTAACAAGCAGAAATCACTTCAAGAACACTTTGTCGAAAATCTGATGGATTTACCCATTCAATCGACCCCCTTAATCTATATTAGATTCTAATCATAGTTACAAAGACAGAAATGACCTTACTTAAGTGTGGGGCAGAGTAACTCTAATAACACTGCCACATAAGCAAGTTACTTAATAAACAGAAGAAGACTAAACTACCCCTATTTGGCACATCTTAACACTCCCCCTCAAGCTGGAGAATATATGTCATATAATCCCAACTTGTTACATAGATAGTTCACTTTCCCTGAGCTTAGAGCTTTTGTAAACAAATCTGCCCACTGGTCATTGGAGCCCACATGTTCTGTATTTATCTCTCTGGCAAGAACCTTCTCTCTCACAAAGTGGCAATCAACCTCTATGTGCTTTGTTCTCTCATGAAAGATGGGATTGGATGAGATATGTAGTGCAGCTTGGTTGTCACAGTACAATTTCATAGGTTTATCCATGTGAAACCCAATTTCTTGTAGGAGATTCCTCAGCCACACTAATTCACAGGTAGTGTGAGCCATGGCCCTATATTCGGCTTCAGCACTGCTTCTGGCTACAACCGTCTGCTTTTTACTCTTCCATGTCACAAGATTTCCTCCCAGAAATGTGCAATAGCCTGTAGTAGATCTTCTGTCACTCACTGAGCCTGCCCAGTCTGCATCTGTATACCCAACTACTACAAGTTTTCCTCCTGGTTTATACAATAGCCCACGGCCTATAGTAGATCTTCAGTGGCTCACCACACTGACTGCAAAGGAGATGTCGGGTGTCGTGATAGTCAGATAGTTCAGCTTTCCCACTAGTTGTCTATACCTTCCAGGATCTTCAAATACTTCTCCTGTATCACTGCTCAACTTAACATTTGGTTCCATAGGGGTCTCAGCCGGTTTTGCACCTAACAGTCCTGTTTCTTCCAATAGATCAAGGACATATTTCCTTTGGCACAGATTCACACCTTGTTTTGACCTGGCAACCTCTATTCCCAAGAAATACTTTAATGTTCCAAGGTCCTTTGTTTGAAAATGATTTTGTAGAAATACCTTTAGTTTGCCAATCCCCAATTTATCACTACCAGTGATGACAATATCATCCACATAGACCACTAATAAAATCTTCCCAGCTTCTGAGTCATAGCTGAACACTGAGTGATCAACCTGGCATTGCTTCATTCCAAAACTCTTCACCACTTCGCTGAACTTCCCAAACCAAGCACGTGGAGATTGCTTCAACCCATAAATTGCTTTCTTCAGCCTGCACACCTTACCACCCTCCCCCTAAGCAATAAACCCAGGTGGTTGCTCCATATATACCTCCTCCACTAGATCACCATGGAGGAAGGCATTCTTTATGTCAAGTTGAAGGAGAGGCCAATCATACATAACTGCCAAGGAAATTAGGACACGAACAGAATCAATTTTAGCCACCGGAGAGAATGTCTCCATATAGTCCACACCATATACCTATGAGTAACCTTTAGCAACAAGTCTGGCCTTCAGACGCTCCACACTACCATCTGGCAAGTATTTCACAGTATACACCCATTTACAGCCCACAACATGCTTCCCAGGAGGAAGAGTAGTAAGTTCCCACGTTTGAGTATGTTGAAGAGCAGAAAGTTCCTCCTCCATTGCCCGCCGCCATCCAAGTGAAGAGTCACGAACAATGCTGAGGTGCTTTACCAACTGACTTAGGTCAGGAGCTTGGCTCTGATACCATGTTTCGACTGTTGCTATAGTAGTCCGAACAGGAAGAGGAGAAGAAGAAGAAGAAGAAGAAGAAGAAGAAGAAGAGAAGAAGGGTCTGTCGAAAATCTGATGGATTTACCCATTCAGTCGACCCCCTTAATCTATATTAGATTCTAATCATAGTTACAAAGACAGAAATGACCTTACTTAAGTGTGGGGCAGAGTAACTCTAATAACACTGCCACATAAGCAAGTTACTTAATAAACAGAGGAAGACTAAACTACCCCTATTCGGCACATCTTAACACTTTTAATTATGCCAATGCTCCTTGTTTTTCATTTTCTGTTGTGGTTATTTCTGTTAACAGTATTTTGTTATGATACCATTATGCTGTTTCCTATAGAATAAGACGCAACCAAGTGCAAGGAAGTTGAAATATTAAATTAATTTGGAGTTAAATTTTCAGGTCTGGTGCAAATACTCGTATAGGGCCTTCTGGCTGATAGGTGCCCACTTGCATAGCAAAGCCCTAAAATTAACAACAGCTTCTCCCTTTTTATCAGATTTTATCTTTTTCTTCTAAATTATGGAACATGATCTGAAAAAGCTGACTGATTACATAATTAAAAAGCCTTCATCATACATAAAGGATAAACATATTAGTGTCATATCATTTTCCATCTTAAATATATTTGAAATTGAAAGATTTTCAGTCTTATGATTGTGCTCAACTCAAATATGAGTCCCGTGAAGTAAAGCAGATTTATTAATGATGGTTAGCACATTGAAAAAGCATACAAGGAAATATTATTATTTCCTAAATAGGCGTGATATTGGTTCTCCTTAAGTTCACAAGATTTATAAATTTTTGCCATCTTTAATTTACCACTTTATAACCCAGTCCAAAAGCCTTTAAACTTATGCATCTTTAGACACACACAGAGACATACATAAAGCTAAGATTTTATCATACCAAGTTTGGATTTTTACGTGAATGTCAATTTGTGCTGACCATGTTTTGAACACAACCACAATGAATATGGAGGTGGTGATATTTAGTTCTGGTATAAGGTAACAGTGACAATATGACTTAATTAAACTACCATAGAAAGCAATATGATGTGTAAGATTTTGGACTCAATTCAGTTGAGTTGGATGCTGCTCCAACTGTATCATGTAACTACTATTTACGTTCAATGTAGAAAATTGTTGCCATGCCAATGCATCCACAGTCCAGACCATGACCAATGTCCAGCCTTTCTGTATTATCTAATCAGGTGGAGTCAAATCGTAGCCTTATATAATGGTCCTGGAAAGTATTGGATTAGTTACCCAATGGGCTCGTTCCATGAATCTGGATAGTCCAATTGATATTCTTACTTTTGTTCTGTTTTTCCGTGGATGTGTGCGTGTGCATGACTGCACAACTAAGCAATTTCTTAGTGCCATCCTTTGGAAGTGTGATTGCATTGCCTACACTATATTTTGTTAAGATTTTTTTTTTTTGGATGTTATTTTATTTTTTTTCTTTTCAGGCAAGAGAGGGATGTTGTTTTGTCAACTCAGGAGCAGCTTTCATCGATAAAACTTTCAAGGCAGTTGGAACCCAATTTGCAGTCAATGTAAGACGATGCAATCAGAGGCAATTGGAATTTCTGCCAGTACAAAGTTCGTCCATTCCATTGCCACCAGCATGCTGACAGAGACAGGGCAGGAATTGGAGGCAGCTTTTGCATCTTAGGGGTGTTCTTTTTTTGGATTTTGAGAGGGGGAAAGTTGGTCAATGGGATTTTGATTCCCATTGACCAAGAATCCCATGTTCTTTTTTCAAATTAATGTGAGGACCAGGGAAAGTTTAATTTCTTGGGTACCACTACCCGGGTAAGTGATACCCATCTCCTAGGTGGGTAAATAAATTTCCCACCAGGGGGGAAAGTTTCCAACACTTTAATGGAACAAAAATGCCCCTTTTAATAATAGATTTTTATGATTAAAATTGTCATTTCCTTCTTTGGTTGGGAAAAAAAAGAACAAGGATAAATACACTTAACTAGGTAAGTGTTTCCCAAGAAAAACTTACCGAGGTAAATAACTTACCGAAAAGCGAACGGAGCCTTAGAACGAGAAATCTCGATTACAGTGGTTATGGTGATGTTTGATTTGAATGGAATCTAGCAACTGGAACACGGACCAAATTTAAACTGGGTTAGGCAAGGCAGTTGGTACTGATACTCATCCGGGGGGAAAAGTTCCTCAGTCCTCCCCAAATAAACGAATAAAAAACTAAATCAAAGGACATAATGGGGAAAGGAAAAACTATACATGACAAATCATAGAAGTGGTGGGGGTGGGTTACTAGGAGTGTCGCCCATGTGTTGCACTACTCAACCAATTCAATTATTTTCAGTGTTAGTGTTTGCTTATTTTCATTTTAATCCATCAATGGTTTAACTGGCGGATGAACCATTAAGTACGTAGTTCCCACCTCAACTGAGGGTTAATGCAGATAATGCATCAGATCACAAGTTTGAAGAAAATGATCCTGCATTTTGTTGCTAATCGTAGAGGAATACCCCAAGCAATCTTCCATACGTCATTGGTTGATGATCTGGTGATGCAGTAGGGCTTGAAATAATAAACTATCACGAGAGAGAGATCCTGAAGAATCACTCCAAGGGTCCTAGAATTACTCTAGGGTTTGTAAGTATCACTCTATATTCTATATGACAAACTTTCAAGAGAAATCCATAGAAATTTTCATTAACTTCAAAAAGGAAGAGTATATTTATTTATAGTGGCTTGTGTGGTTTGAAATACTGTTCATCATAATTATAAAATATGCCATTCTTTCTCTTGTGCATCAAAGAAACATAATAGCTGGTTACCTATTAATGTAAATAAACTAAAAATTGAAAAATAAGCCCTAATAAACTAGAAGGATAAGATGTTATGGGCCTTATGGCCTAGTCCCACATGGGGCTGGTTGAAATGATGAAAATGCCCTTGAGCAAATCAATTCAAGTCCCAAGAGTCTTCCCCCATTTCAAATCAACATCTGTTTTGTTGATCATAATCTTTTCTTAGCTTGAAAGAACACGACCCTGGTGAGCTAAAGGCATGATATTGCTCATAAAGATCTTGATTTAAGAGAATACAATTCATCAATTGTAATTCATGCACATTTTAAAAGAGGTTGGTTCTTCCACTTACAAGAAACTTTTGATAATCCCCACCTTTGTAAAATCAACTTCTCATCAAGAATGTCTTTAGGCACATCAGTAGATGGAATCAAAGGCAACTTTGGCAATGGGACTATGGGACAATCACTATGGCGATGATATACACTCAAGTCTTCAATAATGAAGATCGGGCTAATTCCCATGTCACTTGGCAACTCTAGGACATAGGCATTAGAACTGATATTCTTAATGATCTTGTAGGGACCTAAACTCTTGGAGTGAAGCTTCTTATAAAAGCCCTTAGAAAAGTGTTCAGGACGTATATGCATCATTACTAGGGGTGTTTATGGTTTGGTTCAATGTTGTTTAGAAAAAAATATCAGACCAAGCTAATAAATTACAGTTTGAGGAATTCTCAAACCAAACGAAGCTTTTTTGGCATGGCAACCAAACCAAACCATTTTATTACAGTTTGGTGTGGTTTCTAATACTGTTTAGGGAATTTTAGACCATTCTTTGATTCTATTGGGTTTAACCCAATTAGAAAGCCCAAATAGCACCCCTAAAAATTAAAACTTAGAACTTTTATTATTTTATTATAAAATAAAAGAGTTTATTAAATATTTATAAATTTATAAATTTGGTTTAGATATATTATATTATATTATAGCTATCTCAAATGGACTTCTTCCAGTTGACCTATTAACTAAACTAATGTAAGCAAATTCACCCATATGTAGGATGAGATCCCACCTAGAAGTATGATTACCAACTAAGAAACATAGCAGGCTTCTATTAACTATCTCATTTTGGCCATTGGTCTAAGGATGGGAAGAATATGGGAACTTAGTTTTGTATAAAAGAGTTTCCTAAGTGTCTTCCAAAAGCAACTCATAAACTTAGCATTGCAATCAGAAACAATAGTAATAGGAACACCATATAAGTGAACAATTTCCCAAAAGACAGGTTTGCCACATGTAAGGTATTTAATGTATTATTACAAAGAATAAAGTAGGTCATTTTAGAGAACCCATCTACCACTACATAAATTAAATCTTGGTCCCTTACTCTCTTAGGCAGACCTAGGCCTAGGACTACAAATATGTTGAATCAATTCTGATCCAAATCTGAATTCAATTTGGTAAGAACCAAATTCAGATACCTCCTTGATCCTAACAAATGGGATTGGATAAAAATCAACCCACTTAGTTAACAATTTGAAATCGGATATATCCCAATCCAATCCGCTATGACCCAATTTGATCTGTTAGTTATGAAATATTATATATTATAATATACTATCTATATTATATCATCAAGCTTTGTTATTACAATTCTAATTGAATCGGATATCCGATAGAACATTCAAATCATACTCTTTAAAATTCAACAAATTCTTATTGGATTTAGATTAGTCAAATTTCTGATTGAATCAAATTGAATATACCCTTTACCAAATCCAATCCAATCCTTTTGCAGGTTTACCTAGGACAAAATCCATAGAGAGGTCTTGCCAAGGCTCATGTGGAACTGGTAAAGAGAAGTACAACCTTGTATTTTTCTTTTCCCCTTTTTCCAATTGACAAATTCTACATTGTTTAATCACATGACCAGTATCAGCCTTAAAGATAAGCCAATAAAAGTGATCTTCTACTATAGCTATGGTCTTGTCTCAACCAAAATGCCCGGCAAATCCATTTGCATGTAAGCTCATGTAGAACATAATATCACGTAATGAAGTGTTAAGAAGACACTAGAAAATTCCCTTGATCAAATAACCATCATGGATAGTACATCTAGGATATTCGGATTATTGTCCAACCTGTAAAGAATCATAAATGATGTTGAAATCCTTTCAACCAACATAATCTTGGTTCAACTGATCAAACCCTACAACTTGTATAAACATAGAATGAAGTATGTACACCACTTGACTTAATTCATCGGATACTTGGTTCTAGACACCAATTGTATGCTTAATCATAAAAGTTATGTTCTACTATCTAATGTCAACTGCTAAGATGCTTCTAAGATTTGAGATATCTGAGTGCTTCATGATATGAAAACAAAACAAACTCTTAGGAAATTAAATTATGACGCCAATGTTGGAGAAATTGCACAACAACATAGAATTCCTTGTCATATATGGAGTAATTTTGTCTAGCTTCACTAAGCTTTCATTATGAAAAGCTATAGGATGCCCTTCTTGCATAAGCACACCACTTATTTCAACTTGGGAAGCATCACAAAAACCTCAAAGATTTTAGAAAAGTTTGGCAATTGTAACACCGTGGTCTCAATCATCCTTTCCTTGATAGTCTTAAAGGCTTTAGTTGCGGCCTTAAACCAAACAAAGTCCCCCCCCCCCCCCCCCCTTTTTCATAGCTTCTATAATTGGTGTCATAATAGTGCTAAAATTCCTTATGAAACACCTTTAAAAAGTAGCCAATCCATGAAAACTTCTTACTTCATGGATGCTATTGGGGTGGACCAATTAAGTATAACTTTTACTTTGTCAAGATCAGCCTTGACACCTCCAAAGGATATAGCAAATCATAAAAAGACAATAGTATGTGTCATAGAAGAGCACTTCTTTAAGTTAATTTAGAGCTTTTCTTGGCATAAGACTCTCGTCACTTGACATAGATAGTTAAGATAATCATCAAGAGTATGGATGTATATAAAAATGTCATAAAAATAAACAACCAAGAAACGACCAATAAAAGGATGAAGTACCTAAGACATAAATCTCATATGAAAGTGCTGGGACATTAGTTTAAGCCATAAGTCTCATATGAAAGGCATAACCATCCACTCATAGAGTCATCTTTCTCCTTAAAAGCAACCTTCCACTCATCTTTAGGTCAAATCCTAATTTGGTGATATCTGCTCCTAAGATCAATCTTAAAAAAAAAAAGAAATTGTAGATCTAGTCATCATATCCAACATGTCAACTAAGCATGGAATAGGTAACTAGTATTTGATTGTAACCTTATTGATTGCTTTGCTATCAACACACATCCTTCATGATCCATCTTTCTTGGGAGTGAATAAAGTAGGTATGACACATGAGCTCAAACCCTCTCTAAGGAAGCCTTTTTCAACAGATCATCTACTTGCCTCTTCAACTCAACATGTTCTATGGAATTCATTTGGTATGTAAGAAAAATAGGTAATTGGGACCTAGGAATCAAATCTATTGTATGTTGGACATCATGCATAGGTGGTAATTCATCAAGCAACTCTCTTGAGATCAAATATGAGAAATCAGCTAGCAAGTCTCCAACCTCCTTAAGCACCTCTAACATAGGGTCAGGTTTTGGTTTGTTCGCTTCTTTCACTATTAGGGCATAAACAAGGCTTGATTCTTTGCCCTGCTCAAATTACTTCTTGGATAACAAGAGAGGTTGCTCCTTTTGCTCAACTATTTGTTTATAGTGTGGAATTGCCTTTTGGGAGATCTTAGGTTACTTCTTAATCTCATCAAATGTCATAGGTTTTATAACAATTCTCATTCTATTAAATAGAAAGTAATATAAATTTTCTTTTCCACATTGGTATACATCCCTATCATAAAGCCATAATTGGCCTAATAGAATATGTTTAACATTCATAAGAACAACATTATACTATATACCATCATCATAAGACCCAACAAGAGCTCTTTGTTCTACATGAAGAATTATCTTGTTTAACCAAACAATCTTGTATGGTTGAGGATGAGGTTTTACAATTAAATTGAGCCTTTCAACAATTACTGTAGAAACCACATTCATGTTGCTACTACCATCAATTGTTAAATTGTAGAGCTTGTTCCACTCTTAACAAAGGTGAGGATGATTGTTGTACGAAGCCAATCTTTTTTTTCTCTTCTTTAGAGGTTGCTAAAATACATCTAACAACTCCAACAAAATTGTTGTCATCTTTTTCTTCATATGTTTAGATCCAGTGTACTATTCTTCACCAAGGCCTCTATCATCTTCCACTTATCCTTCTCATGTCCTATGTGTAGATTTTGTTGGGGTATTTAAATGCATAATTTCCCTTTCCACCACACTTAAAACAAGTATTTTCTATTGTTCCCCTTTTTATTAGAATCAAACCTATCGTTCATCCCTTTGTTGTTAGTTCTTTGATAAGGTTTGGATCCATTAGGCCTTGTTGGAACAATATTATGAGATATGGATCTAGTGGCTCTACCCTTATCTAGACTGGTTTGGATCCTTGATAAGGTTAGCCTTCCTAGCTTGAATACCAAACCTTGTACTATTTACTTGCCTTAAGATCTTCTCTATTTTAATATTCATCTTACTTTCTATAGACTAGCATCTAATAGTGAGATTATCAAACTTTTGCATGTACTCAACAACAGATAAGCTGCATTGCCTTAATGTCATCATTTCTCATCATGGAAGTCATTGGGTAGACATTTTTCTTCCAAGTAATGCTTCATGTCTTCCTAATGGGTGAATGGACGTTTTCCCATATTCTATAATCTTTTCTCCATACTCATCCACCATACTTTTTCATAGTTTACATGTTTAAGTCTAGCACTAACCCATCTCTCATCTGACATATCAAACCAATCAAAGCATTTCTCTAATTATACCAACCAATTGGAGAAAGTCCATTGATTGATATCACCTTTAAGACTAGGAACTTCTATTTTCACTTTGCTAATAATATCATTTTGATAATCATCTATATTAGTCTTAGAATGCTCCACCGACTCATCATATAAACCATTTAAAGTACCTTGAGTTTGTAGAGTCTGAAACCTTAGGAACTTGATGGCAGTCCTTAGTGTGTGGTTTACATGTTGACCAACAGGGTTATTGGGCTTAGAACCCTTTGCTTCGTCTCCTCCATGTATGACACCAATGTTGTTTTTACCATGGTAATCTTCCTCTCATGTTTCTACCATGATTAAACATAATGCTTTGATACCAAAACTAATGAAGTAGATAATCAAGGGACAAAAAGAGAGATAGAGGAGGGTAAAGAAAGAGGTAAGAGAGAAATCCCAATGAATCACTCTAAGGGCCCTAGAATCACTCTAGGGTTTATAGGAATTATTCCATGCAACAAACTTACAATGAGAATAAAGAAATCTTCATTAGCTTCAAAAGGAAAAGAATTACATCTATTTATAGGGTGGCTTGTGTGGCTTGGAATATTGTTTATTATAATTACAAAAATACCACTTCTTGTCTTATTCATCAAGAAACAGCAATAACTTTCCACCTACTAATGCAAATAAGCTAAAAATTGAAAAATAAACCCTACTAAACTAGAAGGACAAGATACTATGGCCTAGGCCCACATGGGGCGGGTCAAAATGATGAAAATGCCTTTGACCATATCAGTCCAAGTCCCAAGAGTCTTCCCTATGCCAAATTGGAACTTGTTTTGTTGGCCTTCTTATGAGAATAGGTCTTATAATGCCTGGACTGATCCCCATCATTTGGGTATTACCAGAATACTAGGTTGTACTCTTTCTGCGTCCTCTGCATCTTCTAAGGAGATTGTCGTGTTTGGCCGGTTAAATCATAATTCATAAGGACTTGTTAGAACCCAAAGAAGTTCTAAAAATCTTAGGAAGGATGAAAAATCTTGAATCAGTTATGAACGCCTTAGAAAGGATCTCTAAGTGTATAGACTATAAGCTCAATGGGGCTCTTTACACTCTGCGCATTGAGAAGCTCACCCAATGAAAGAAATTTGGTGCCATTGATGATGTCATGAAGAGGATAAAAACTGAAAAGAATTGCAGGCGCTCTCATGGTTTCTTCTATGGTGTGATCAAAATTTATGGAACATTGGCCAGGATTTTGAATAAAGTAATAGAGACCTTCAGTATGCCGGAGTTCAATTGTTGGCTAGAGGTTAGAACCTTCAATTTAGTGCTTAACATGCTTTTCTCAGCCAAACGGTTTGATGTGGTTCGTCAGGTGCAGTTAGGTGCTTCTTGATTGGGTGTTGCCTTAACATTCTCATCAAAGGTTTGTGTGAATGTGCTAAATCATTGGACGCAGCCTCTGCCTTGCTTGATGAGTTTCCCAAACAGGACTTGAGGCCTAATGTTAAGACATACTCAACTTTGATGCACTATCTGTCTGAGCATGGTAGAGTGGATGAAGCATTTCGGGCTGAATGAGAGAATGGACACAGAGGGTTGGCCTTCCTGATACAATTACATTCAATATACTAATTCAGGAGCCTTGTTTTTGGCATAGATAGAATGAGATTAAAGGATGCTACTCCAATTCAGAGTCCTATCAACAGGTTCTGTATGGCCTACTCAGTTCTGGGAAGTTTGTGGACCCCAAGCATTTCATAGAATGGATGGTTTCCAAGGTGCATTTCCATGTTTTCATTCCTGTAAGTTGGTGCCTTTGGGGCTCCTTCAAGAGGGTTTGCAACTTTGTACCAAGGATGTGCATGTGGAAAAAGATTCTTAGGAGAATGTTTCCAGGGATGAACAGTTACGGTTGCATTTCTTACTCTGAAATTATTTGAGCAGGCTCACAACAAAAGGATATATGCTCTGGTGACTTGGCAGCTGGATGGATCCTGGATAGAAATGTTTCGACAGGAAATTCATGAGAACGTTCTTGGATGAGTGGAAAAGCCTGGGAACTCAAGAAATGCATATAAAGCATAAGATTTGTGGAGTCATATTCCACTCTTATCAGGTTTATGTCACAGTAGTCATACTGCTTGTCCATGACCTTGGATATAGTCATTGAACAGTGAGCTAAATATAGCTTGTTTGTTGAACTAGGTTTCTATTGGGTTCTCAGCCAGCATGTACTATGGCTCTTTTTCCTTGGACTTGCGTGAACAAATGGTGACGAGTAGAAGCAATTTTTCAACAAGAAAAAAGAAAGAAAAGGCTTAGTTTTACAAAATTGATCTCAATGGCAGTATTCCTCAATATTACAAATGTACATACAAGAACCCAAGTATATTCCCAGAAATCAACAAATCCTAACAAATATGAGACAATATTCACCATGTTTAGTTCTGAGTTTCTATGTGAAGTGAAAATACAATTTAAACAATAGAAGTTGAAGCAGCGCAGACAAAACCCAACCAATAAATGCTTTGCCATCATATTCTTCTTTAGTTTTTTGATTAACTGAAGGTAATTTTAAGTATTTATTAACTTTCCAAGCAAATCCTATTTCTGTTCTGTGGCTAAATACTCCTCTGTGAGCTTTGTGCCCAAGGGTTCTCCTCCACCATGTACATCAGTGCACACAATATTGCTTTGTGTTGCCACACCTCTGGAAGCCTCCTCTATATTCTTTGAAGAATCATACAAGCTCGTCTGGACATTTTGTTCCTCGGACTTGGGGGATTCTGTGACATGCTTATTTATCAGAGGAGAGTCAATTGGGATCCCCTTAACTTGAGTAAAACCCTTTGATGAGGATACAGATTCCCCATCAGATGAGTCGACTACCCAAGGGTTCTCAGTTGAGGGTGATGATGTACCCTTTTCAGTTGATGCTAATAAAGAATCCCCCTTAGACTTGCTTGAACCTTTTCTTGAAAGTGCATGTTTCAGGCCATGAGCAGACCTTCCAGCATGCTTCAGAATGCTCTTTGCCATGCCTTTAATGTTTCCCTTGTCTGGACTTTCTGGACCATTCTTCTCGGGGCTGAAGTTCACCCCTTCTGCTTTTGGGTCTTGGACAGCTGCAGTACAAATATTATCGTCAACTGTAAACATCAAAGCTGTTGTCTTCTCATTCACTGCTTGGATGTTGACACTTTGTGAGGGAATTGTTTCTTTGATGTCAACAGGATCTTCTGTTTTAGGGCTTCTGTGAAATGCTGAACCAATTTTCTGCAGGCTCTTCCTAAATTTGTTAGGCGGGTTTTGTTTTTTTCCCTCTAGATTCTCATCATTGCTGCTATCATCATCAATGGATAAACCTGCTCCGGACTGCAAGCTGTCAATGAAGAGATTACCCTCTCCATATATTAGGGTATCAGCTTGTCTACCCTTTCCTTTTCTGGGCTCCCAAGTTCGTGAAACATCACTTCCTGGGTGATGAACCCATACTCCTGTATGCTTTTGTCCTTCAATGTCAATGGGTTCAAATTTATCTGCCACTTTTGGGTTCTGTTCCAATATTAGAGTTGAATCAGAGCTTTCCTCAGCAGTTACACTTGGATCTAGGTTCATATCCTCTCTCTTGGTTGATGGTTCCTCCTTGCATAGAATTTCTTCCATCTGCGCAAATTTTGCCTGAAATTAGGAAAACTCTCAGGTGTTCTGTTTTCATTTTTGTCACATAGATCATAAAAGATATACCTCATTATTAGCATCAAGTACAGTTACTGCTAGATGCACCCTTCCCGTTTTAATGTTCTGAAGTGGCAACCACATGTCATGCCTCTGCCCTCCTCTTAGATCAGTAATGTTTATGGAACAGTCCCTGCAGACAGTCTTATGTCAGATGATTTGAGAATTCACAAAACCCATTCAATACACAAATTCCAGCATACCAGATGTTCTCAGATAGTGATAGAGAGATCAGATAGGGGAAAGTTAAATCTACTTTAATTACATAACTACATATCTACATACACGGGCAAAGAGAGGAAACTGGGGATTAAGAGGCAGACCCAAGGTTATCATCAAACAAGTGATCTTTGTCACGAACTTCAAGAATTAGTACATTAGGTGACTCCCATGTACAAATGGGTATCTTGAATTCCTCCTGCCACTTTGGAGCCAGAGTTTTCTTCTGAATTTTTGTCTGAAATCTGTAAGGACCAAGCTGACCTTTCACATATGGATCAGACAATCCTGAAAGATATAGATCAAGTCAAAATCCATGTTTTGTATTATATGAATCATCATCATCCAAGCCTTATTCCAACTATACTGGATTGGCTACACGAATCCTGTTTCACCACTCTGTTCTATTTAATGCCAATAAATAGCAACAACAAAAACAGCAAATGCTCTTGTTAGGAACTAAGTAAATAAGTTGGCCAGTAAAACTAACCATTTAGATCAGAAGGTTTCATGTCAGCTCCTTCCACAATTTCCACTTTTGCATAAGCAATAGCTTCTTTCCCACGTACAGAAAACCAAGCATCTGAAAATTTATAAGCATTAAATATTAGAAATTGTTTTTAACTCCTGAATCTTTTAGAAAGAAGCAACAAAAGAAATACATGCTCATAACTATCTATGCCATCTTCAGATTCCCTACAGAAATCTGTGACAAGGACAAAAATCATGACCAAAAGAATAAATGATAGCTAACAAATCCATACACAAACCATATGATAATATCTAATGGTCACCATTAAGTAGTTGTGTTCAGTTATAAAATGGATATAATGTTTTGGGTGTAGAGGCAATATACTATGAAGTCATACATCTAATACATGTAAAAATAAGAAGATTCTTAAATACTAAAAAAATCATATTTTTGAGAAACCAAGCTCAAATCTGATGACGTGGTAACACTCCCACAGAACATTTTCTGGTGTTACTGAAAGCAGAAAATAGTTTCCTAGAACATTACTAGATGCCACAGAAGCTCCCACCAGAAAACCCTTTTTACCACATAATGTTATTATGGCCTGGGGGATGATTGCTCCATCAATGTGATGATAAATGGAGAAAAAAAAAATCCTATATTTGACTCATTATTCTTCCTGCTCAGACTTAGTTGAAATCTTTATTTCATTCTAATTAGATGTTACAGAGAAGTTGCAAGCAATTTTAGTTTTGCGACCTCCCACTTTGCTACAAATTATTAGCAGTTCTACCTTTATAGCATTGTGTAAACAACACTATCAATCCCAACCATTAGTTCATATCTCATGGATACTTGCCACCACATCATGCCATAGTTTGTTGGTAACCAAATAGAAATTCCCAGACGTTTGCCCAACAAAGCTGAGTTTCTTAACCCCAAATTTCCCAGTTCCAAGTTCCAATTGCTGATAAAAAAAAATCCCATTTTCAATCCCCCTTTCTCCTTTTATATATTGTCTCCCAACTTATAAAATAGTCCCTTTTTGAATCCCCTAGCTCCACCAATATATCTCTTAGGATCTTTAATTTTTTTGTAATCAATGCAGTTAATCTAAAAGCAAAGAGGTAGTATTAGGAAGGTTAGCAAAGTTCCTCTTCCAAGTAGCTAAGTTCCTAATGAACCTATTGACCAAATCCCAAAAGTTGCAATATCTAGGGTTTCCACCTAGTGGAAGAGCTAAGTATCTCAAAGGTCAACAAAACAAAAATCCAGCCAACATAGAAGCATATTCTAACCCTTCCCCAAAATTAACTCTACAACACAACTCTTGTTGAAATTAATTTTCTAATTTGAGATTTTTCTTGATCAGTATTCAAATTTGATATTTTCAAAAGCATTTTATAGTTGTATATTGTTTGCCCCTGACTCATGTCTTCACAAAAAATAAAAGAAAAACATAATATATAGTAAACAAATTCTTGTGTAGTTCTTGTCTCATACCTAGCACTTATGCAACCTTTGATGAAACCATGATAATGCACCTTGAAGATTATTCTACTGAAGACATCAACAATGAGAATAAAGAGAAAAGGGATCTCCTTGTCTCAAACCTTGCTTAGCTGGGAAAAGTTTGGCATTTCATCAGCAAGCCCAGGAATGTGGAAAAGGATAGACAAACAGAAAGATAGGAATATAGAACAATTGATTCTAGGGCTTTGATGCAATGGGGAGATGAGGAAGGTTAGGTATCTGAAGGGAGTCTAGAAGATGGTCAAATCATACTCAAAGAAATTGATCCATCTAACAATACTCTACATAAAAGAGCTCCTTTAATCTGGCAAATACCAATTTACATATGTATCTATCGGAAATAGGTAGAAAACTAGGTCTTCTATTCTTTGTGGGGGGGGGGGGGGGATGATGTTAAGAAGCTGTCAGTTTTTCTTTACTTTGGAAAATTTGGAAGATAGGAAAGGACATGAGAAGGGGCATGATTAGAGGATTTCTGGTATCCACACAATACTGGGGACTAAATAGCCTTGAAAGAGGGTTGTACATTGACTTTCTTAGATAGTTGTTATTTCTTGGGATTTTAGGGGTTGGGAAGTAGGAAAAGAAGATTACAGGTTTGTGATTTTTGTAGACTAAATGGCTTTACCTTTGTATGAGTCGGCTAGGGTATTCTTACTATGGGACTCTAGTCTTTAAGAAAATTGATTGAGAATTGGGAGCCTTCTCAGTTTCTACTCACTTCATAGAGTCATTTTCAGTGGATTGTTACATTTTAGGTTCATTCTAAAGGGTTCAATTTGAGGAGTTTGATGACATTTAAGGAAGATAGGAAGCTCTTGGGTCATCAGAAGAGACAGAATCTCATCTGGATGTTTGCATTCTTTGATTTAATCCATAGGAGTGAATCAGTTGAACCTACCATGTGAGGGAACTATTTTACTTGGTCAAACAATAACCCCCACCCCCAAATTTTCAAGTGCTTGGACAGATAGGATGCCAATGTTGAGAAAGAGATGAGAAAAAAGATACAACTTTCAATTTTCTATAATTATGGACATGGAAACAGATCTGTATCTCCCATTTAATATGCTTACATCATGCTTTTGTATCTAGTATTTGAAGATTTGAATTTGTCGTTCATAAATACTTCTATCTTTATAGAGTTAATTAAGCTTTTAACATAAACAGATTTGTCATGGTATAACGTGTTAAAATATACCAGTTTACATGTTTTAGAAGTGTAACTCCTATAAACTATAAAGTGCCTGTGCTCCAGTGCTATTTTGGTATGCGTTGTGTCCAACAACTGGTACTCTAGGCATGTACGTGTATCCGAGTGTCATAATATAGATGTCTCACAATCCAAGGCCTTTCAAGATTGAAAACAAGTGGCTGTTGGAGGAAAATTTCATGTCAATGGTTGAAGAAAAGTAAGGCTCCTTCCCATCTATGGGCTGGGTTGGAAAAGATGTTAACAACAAATTAAGAATGCTAAAATCTTTCCTTAAGGAGTGGAACAAAGAATTTCTCAGAGATAATAAATAGTAGAAAATACATGTGGAAGAGGAAACTAAACAGCTTGAATGAAACTATGAAAGTACATCTCTCTCTCTCTCTCAATCAGAAAGGAACAGGCTTCTTCAACTAAAAGAGTAATGATCTAAATTTGCTTAATTGAGGAAGCCTCCTGGATACATATTGTAAGACTATAGACATTTCTATTACTGCAGAATTGCCAAAACATATTGCAAATCCCAACCCTGTGCATGTGAATACTGCAAGTAGATGTTCTCAAGACTTTCAAAGCCTGCAGGATCCCAGTGTTTTATGCATGAAAAATCTCAATAAGCTTCAATTTTGACATGTGGCGAGATCATGTGAGAGATGAGGAAAACCACACAGGCCAATACCCGGTCCCCTCACCGACATTCTTGTCCATAAACTGCCCATGTTGAGTTGTCATTACTAACTTGGGAATTTTTTTCCAAAAAGAATATTTTAGAACTCTGTCCAAGGTTCATGGCCATCTTTCCTATAAATAGGGAACCCAACTTAACCCCCAAGCTTCTAGAGTAGATATCTTTGTCTGACTTTCAAAAATTCACAAACCATTACCGCCCCATCCTCTCACACATATATGAAGGATGAATTTATTTGAAGGAAGCAAAAATTCTGCATTTTCATGGGTGTATGATAATTTTAGAGGGAGTTCAACTTTATAGTTAAGATGAAAGTAGAGCACTCCTAAATTGAGAACCCAAGTGAGGTCAGACAAATGAATGAAAGCTACTTTTTAAATCTTTTTACACCCAGCAATGGTGATTTTCCTATATTTTTGGGGATGGAATTCAAAAGTTTCTCAAATGAAGGTTCGGCAGAGATTAGGGCGGACAAAGATGGTTTGTTCATTGCAACAGAGGGGCTGGAGAATGAGAAGAGAAGGTTAATTCTAAAATCTTGCTTAGTCGGTGTGGTCAACACTACGAGATCAGTGGAGGAGACTAAACTTTGGGCTATCCATAGATGGAAGTTGAAGGGGGGCTGAGGATTCAAAGACTGCCGGACTCCAAGTGACTATTCATTTTCGCTAGTGAGGAAGAAGCCAGGAAGGCATGGTGCATGGGAGACAAGAATATCGATGGTGAGTCACTACACCTGCCTCCTTGGGACATGGGGAAGTTATTTTGGTATGCAGGGATGAGGAAAGCCATCTGGGTTAGAGTTTTGGGCTCCCAATCCACCTTTGGAGTACCAAGTTAGTGGAGAAAATTGGAGATTTGTGTGGAAGTTGCCTAGAGATGGATGACTCCAGCCAAGCTAAAGTAAAGGTAGAATGGATTAGGATTAGAGTAAAATGGCAAGGTTACCCTCTGACTACCATTAGAGTTGTTGTGAGAGTTGTTTATTTTGTTATTTTACAGTTGTTGGTAGCATGCTGTCAGCCAGTGTCTTTTATTTCCTTATTCGTTATATTGAGTTAATATAAATGATAAGCTGGGTACCACCAGCTATAGTTTTGATTCCCAATCTCTCTCTCTCTCTCTCTCTCTCTCTCTCTCTCTCTCTCCCTTCTCTTCCCCTCTCCTCTCTGTTCTCTTTTCTCTCGTCTCTATCCAGAAAAATTACATGGTATTAGAGCGAGGTTCTGGGCGATAAAGAATCTTTCTCAGTTTTTTTTTTTTTCGTTTCTCTCTCTTGATCTCTTGGACGTGTGGAGGACAAAGAAACCTAATCGGACTGATCAGGCCACTTGCCACTGCTTTCTTTGGGATCCTCCTTGGTCGTAACACCAAGGAAGCCCTAGTAGAAGAAGGGCAATGCTGTAAACACCACTCTTCTCCTTATTCGATGCTGTGAAGGTTGTTCGATGCAGTGAGGATTGGTTTCTGGCTTTGCACCTTCGAACAGGTGCTGGACAGGGGTATGTATTCCCTTTTTTTCTCTGTGGCCAATGCAGTGAAGGCCTTGGTTTTTTTATTTACACCTTCGTACAGGTGTTAGACAGGAATATGGTGTTGTTTTTTTTATCAGACAGGAGTATGTGCTGTAGTTGAACTGTGACTGATTACTGGGTTGTTCTAATGGCTGAACCATTACTGGACTGATTACTGGTTGCTATAGTGGAATTAGACAAATTACTGGGCTGTTCTAATGGCGGAACTATTGCTGGACTGATTTCAGCAGTGTTTTTTTTTTCTCTCATTCCAGAAGTAGAATTCTTGGGGGTTTAGCATTCTGGTTGTGTGGGATCAGGTCTGGTACACGTGATTCTGTTTTTTTTGTAGTGTAGACCCTCTCCCTCAATGGAAAACTATGATCCAGCATCATCTGGGGTTACACCAACCCATAGCACAGCTGGTATGGGTGGTGAAAACTTGATCTTTTCCATGCCAATTACCCCTCTAAATGGCCTAAACTACCTGGAGTGGGCTAAAAGTGTGAAACTCTATGTAACAGCAAGGGGAAAAACTGGTTACATAAATGGAAGAGTGAAAGAGCCCAAGTGTGAGACAACTGAACATGATAGGTGGGACCAAGAAAACAATATGGTGATGTCTTAGCTTCTTGCAGCCATGGAACCCGATGTGAAGAACTTTATGTGGGCAGACACCGCTAGTGAGACTTGGGAACAGGCCAAAACCACCTATTCTGAGCAAAGGCATTATGCCAAGATTTACCAATTGCAAGCTGAATCCTCAACTTGTAAATAGGGGAACCGTAGTTTGTCTGCCTATTATTCAGCCCTTACTTTAGTGTGGAAAGAATTGGATTACTATCAGACTATAGAATGGAAACATGATGATGATGCTAAGGCCTATGAGAAGCTAGTTTCTCAACAGCGTGTTTTTGCATTCTTGTTGGGACTCGACCCTGCTTACGAACCCTTGAGAGTTCAGATCTTAGGAAGTAAAGTGTTGCCTTCGGTTCAACAGGTAGCATTGGTTGCAATGGATAATAACAATATGGGCAAGAAAAGTGACTCCAAGAAGGCTGATGATAAAGATAAGTTGTTTTGTGCTCATTGTCGGTGCTCAAGATATACTCGTGACACATGTTGGGAAATTCACGGGAAGCCCAAGTGGGCAGTGAATAACCAAGAAATGGGTAAAGTGCAAGGTCAGAAGAAGCCGAATACAGCACATAATGCAGCATACGTGGCAACCCAGGATACTTAGTTTGCCGGTACTACACAAGACCACTTAATTGGTTCTGACCCCAAGGAAAATATCATGAATTCCTTCAGAGACCACTTGGAGTCATATGGTAGGGCTTTGTGACAGATGGATAGTTCAATTACCGGTACTCCTACTTCATTTGTGTCGACATCAGGTAATGCGGCCTGTGCGTTCCATGTCACCACTACCACTGACTCCCCTTGGATCATTAATTCAGGGGCCTCTAACCACATGACCGGTAAGCCAAACTTGTTTCAGACTTGTAACCTTTTATAAGGAAGGGATAAAGTGAGGCTTGCAGATGGATCATTCTCCTCCATTGCAGGCCAAGGATCAATATCCCTTCCCCATGGCCTTAACCTGAATTGTGTATTGCATGCTCCTCAACTTCCTATAAATTTGCTTTTAATCAGTAGTATTACAAACTCTTTAAACTATCGTGTAACCTTTTTTCTTGCTCATGTGTTTTTCAGGATCTAACTTCTAGGAGGACGATTGGTAGAGGGAGCCTAGTGAATGGTCTCTACATTCTCGACAACAAAGTTGGTCTCTCGGTGTCATCCTCGGAGTCATATATTCAGAATAAGAGTCAAATTTTTCTGTGGCATAGTCTTAGGTCATGTTTCATTTGAAATAGTAAAGTCTTTGTTTCCGGTTTTATTTAAGTCATGTTCAATGTCAGATTTCCAGTGTCAAACGTGTCAGTTGAGCAAACAATGTAGAACAACTTTTCACTCAAGTAATAAAAGATCAATTTGTCCTTTTCATATTGTGTATTCTAATGTATGGGGGCCTACTACTATAATCTCTAAGGGAAGATATAAGTACTTTATCATGTTGATCGATGACTTCCGCTATATATGGGTATTTCCCATGCGTAGCAGAGATGAAGTTCCAAAGATCGTGAAAGACTTCCAGAGGATGGTGTTTATGCAATTCCATGTTGAAATATAGATCTTTCAATCAAATAATGCAAAGGAATACTTTCATGGTGAGCTCAACGAGTTCTTTACTTCCCATGGATCTATTCATAGGAGCTCTTGCCCAAGAACACCACAACAAAATGGTGTTGCAGAAAGAAAGAAAAGACACCTCCTTGAGGTAGCTCGAGGGATGATGTTACACATGAATGTTCCAAAAAGGTTTTGGTTGGATGCTATACTTGCAGCTACTTATGTCATCAATTGCATACCCTCCAAAGTACTGAACTACATGGCCCCTCATTAGTTGTTGTTCCCTCAGTCTCCTTTATTTTCCATTCCCATGAGAGTATTTGGTTGTCGTACCTTTGTCCATGATTTGTCTCCGTCTCGTGGTAAGTTAGACCCTCAGTCCATTCCTTGTATCTTTATGGGGTATCCCTCCTCTCAAAAAGGGTATCGGTGCATTGATCATGTTAGTCATAAATCTTTTGTCTCTATGGATGTGTCTTTTTTTGAGTTTGAACCATTCTTCCCCACTTTTCCTCAAGGGGAGAGTAGTGTGGAAGAGGAGAAGCAGGTTTAGGTCCACTAAGTCTCTCTTCCTTCTATTCTGGACCTTGCCCCCTTTCATGTCTTCCAACATACATACCATAGAGATCAGCAATGTGACAGAGATGTGGAACTACCAAACATTGAGCAACCGACACTGTTAGACTCCCAGGAAGTAAGTCCAAACCCTGTTGCACCTATTGATACCCCTGCACCTACTGTGGATGACCTTGACATTCCTATTGCTCAAAGAAAGGGAGTCAAGTCATGCACTACCAAACACCCCATTACCCAGTATGTCTCCTATGATCACATTTCCCCCTCATACCGAGCATTCCTAACTACGGTTGATTGCATCTCTATACCCAGAAATGTTGTAGAGGCCTTAAAATACCCTGAATGGGCAGATGCTATGAAGGAGGAGATTAATGCCCTCCATAAAAATCAAACTTGGGAATTGGTGGATCTTCCAAGGGGGAAGACCCCGTGGGGTGTAAGTGGGTGTTTATAGTTAAACACAGAGCGGACGGGACAGTTGAAGGTACAAAGCAAGACTAGTAGCCAAGGGGTACACTCAAGTGTAAAGGGTTGATTATGATGAGACATTTGCTCCAATAGCTAAGATGAACTCAATTCGAGTTCTTCTATCATTAGCTACTAACCTTGACTGGGAATTGCATCAACTAGACATAAAGAATGCCTTTTTAAATGTTGACCTAGAGGAGGAGGTGTACATGGTTCAACCCCCTAGATTCTATGCCAAGGGAAGTGAAAATAAGGTGTGCAAGTTGAGAAAGTCTCTTTATGGTTTAAAACAATCTCCTAAGGCTTGTTTCAGTAAATTTCATATGGCAGTTCAGCAAGTAGGGTTCAAGCAATGTCAGTTTGATCACACACTCTTTGTGAAGAGATGTCGGGAATAAGTTGTTGTATTGGTAGTGTATGTGGATGATATCATCATTACAGGAAATTAGAGTTCAAAAATACAAAAGTTGAAACAATTCCTTGCATCTAAATTTGAAGTGAAAGATCTAGGTCCTCTAAAGTATTTTCTTGGAATTGAAGTTGCCCGCTCAAAAGAGGGCATCTTCATTTCTTAAAGGATGTATACCCTTGATTTGTTACAAGACATATGCAAATTAGGCACAAGGCTAATAGATACTCCTATGGATGTTGATCATAAATTGGGTGACTATGATGGTGAACCTATGAAAGATATGAAACAGTTCCAAAGGTTAGTGGGAAAGTTGATTTATTTGTCCATGACCTGTCCAAACATTGCCTATTCAGTTGGGGTCCTGAGCCAATTCATGCACTCTCCTAAGAAACCACACATGGAGGTAGCAGAGAGAGTCCTTAGATACTTAAAATAGTATCTGGGGATAGGTCTACTATTCAGTAAACATAATCACCTAAAGGTGGAAGTCTTTACAAATGTTGATTGGGCAGGTGTTGTGGATGATATCATCATTACAGGAAATTGGAGTTCAAAAATACAAAAGTTGAAACAATTCCTTGCATCTAAATTTGAAGTGAAAGATCTAGGTCCTCTAAAGTATTTTCTTGGAATTGAAGTTGCCCACTCAAAGAGACTTTTCTGCCTCCTGGTGGAAGAGCAAGAGGAAGACGAGGATGAACCCTCAGCGTTCGAACCCGAGATTTCCCTCCACGCAATCACCGGGATAAAAACCTCTCAGACCATGCAGTTGCAGGCACGGGTAGCAAGAAGACCAGTACGGATACTCATCGATTCAGGAAGCACACACAATTTCGTAAGTGAGCAAGCTGCCCTTCAGTTGGAACCGCCAATGGAATTTGGACCACGACTGCAGGTAGCCGTAGCAAACAGTGAGAGGGTTCATAGTCCGAGAATCTGTGAGGACGTCCAAATATAGGTCAAATCTGAATCATTCTCTGCTGATTTGTTTGTGCTATCCTTGGATGGATTTGATATTGTTCTTGGGGTTAAATGGTTGATCACCCTAGGCCCAATTTTATGAGATTTCAGCGCCCTAGCAATGACATTCCGCTTGAAAGGGAAGCAAGTCACTTGGCAAGGTAACAGGGTAAAAGCAAGGAAACACAGGTTCATGCACTTCAGGGAGAAACGACGCATACGGCGACTATGGAAAAGCTCCTCGCCGATTTTTCAGATGTGTTCCAAGAACCCAAGGGACTTCCCCCTTCCCGAGCGTGCGATCATCGAATCCCTCTGGCGCCGGGTTTAGAACCAGTCGTCGTCCGGCCTTATCGCTACCCTCATCGGAAGAAGGACGAGATAGAAAAGCTATGTGCTGAAATGATGGAACAGGGGAACATACGCCTTAGTCGTTCGCCCTTCTCCTCACCGGTACTGCTGGTAGCAAAACGGGATGGAACTTGGAGATTTTGTGTTGACTACAGAGAGCTCAATAATCGGACGATCAAAGATAAATTCCCCATTCCCATCGTGGACGAGGTGTTGGATGAACTTCATGGTGCCCAGTACTTCTCAAAATTAGACCTCAGGTCGGGATACTTCCAGGTCCGAATGGCTTCCAGGGACGTTGAGAAAACTGCCTTCAGAACTCACCATGGCCACTTTGAGTTTTTAGTTATGACGCTCGGTCTCACAAACGCCCCATCCACATTCCAGTCCCTGATGAATGAGGTATTTCAGTTTTTGAGCTCCTGCGCTAACACAAGCTCTTCCTTAAACGGTCCAAGTGCTCTTTTGGGGAGTGTTAGGTTCTTTACTTGGGTCGCGTCATCACCGGGCAAGGTGTAATGGTAGACAGTTCCAAAATTCAAGCAATCAAGGAATGGCCCAAGCCCCAATCTGCCAAGGCTCTACGCGGGTTCCTGGGTTTGATAGGATACTACCGCAAATTTGTGCAGAATTATGGCCTGTTGGCTGCCCCGTTAACCAACCTACTAAAGAAAAATGCCTTTCGTTGGGACGACGCAGCCGATGCAGCTTTTGCAAATTTAAGGGATGCCCTCTCCTCCACCCCAGTTCTGCAATTACCAAACTTCGATCTCGAGTTTACAGTTGAGTGCGATGCATCCGGAATAGGGATTGGAGCCGTATTACAGCAACAAGGGCACCCGATTGCCTTCTTCAGCCATAAACTGGCTGACCAACATTTAAAACTGCCAGCCTATGAGTGCGAACTGATTGGGTTAGCCAGATTCGTCCAACATTGGAGACCATACTTGTGGGGGAGGTCATTCGTCGTCAAAACCGACCACTACAGCCTCAAATACTTGTTGGAGCAGCGACTTACCACTTCTCCTCAACAACATTGGGTTAGCAAACTGCTTGGTTTTGATTTCCAAGTAGACTACAAGGCGGGATGCTTGAATCGCGCCGCTGATGCATTGTCTAGGTGTGATAAGGACCCTATGCTTCTGTGTGGAATTTCCCAACCCCGAATCACCCTGTTAGATGACATCAAGAAGGCGATGCCACAACCACCAGAATGGACGACCCTTGTGCAGAAAATTCAGTCCAGAGCTGCCGACTCCAATTGGTCCCTTCATGATGGGTTGGTATTGTATAAAGATCGGGTACATCTTCCACTGGATTCCTCTTTAAATCCTTCCATCATCTCCAGCATTCATAACTCAACCCATGAAGGCACTCAGAAAACACTGCAACGCGTCCACATCATAGTGAGAGGATGGAGGTTAATTTACTACAATATACCAATGACACACTTATCTTCTGTGATGCTTCTCAAGAGCAGTTATATCTTGTAATGACAGTGCTGAAATGGTGTGAAATAGTAGGGCTGAAAGTAAATTTGAGAAAAAGTGAGCTACTGGCTGTGGGTGAGGTGCAGGAGTTGGCTCATCGGGCAGAAATTTGGGGATTCAAAGTGGGTTAAGTGAAGTTAAAATATCTGGGAATGCCTCTGGGTGAAAAATGCAACTCCAAAACAATTTGGAAGCTATTGTTAGGATTGCTGTTAGGCTCTTATTAGACTGTCATTATTATCTTTCTTTGTTAAGTTGTAAGCAAGGGTACTATTGTAATTTTCTCATTTCTTTTAACACCCTGATCAGTGAGTGAGCCGCCACTGATGCTTTTTCCAGCAAATATTCTTTCTCCTCTGCTGTTTCACCTTCTCGCTTCTTCTCTTTACTTTTAGAGAACTGATCAAGAGTTTTCTGCTATTCTTTCTTTTCCTTTTGGTTGTAGAACCAAAAGGGTTATTGTTTTTGGTGTTTTCCCTCTTCATATGATGAATTTTTGAGTTGGTGGAGGAGTTTCCTCAGTGTTCTGTTGTTGTGGTCTGAGATCCATTCGGCTCTGTGTTGTACCCTATTTTATGGATCTCACACCAAGTTTCAGACCTGGCAATCTGTACTGTGGTGTGTATGAACCTTGAGGAGTGCTATTTCCCTCTACACATCTGTTGTTTTGCAGTGTATAGACTGTGAGGGTCGGCTGGAGGTGTTTTCTCTTTCCTTTTTTAGACTGTTGATGTTTAAAAGTTTCTTTTCTACTGCTGGTTTGTGTCTTCCATCCAGTTGTAAGTGCTGTTAACAGATAAACAGGTATGGGTTTGTGGTTGTTAGTTCTGTGTACTCTTTTCTGGTGCAAGTTTCAAGTGTGATTACCATTTATTTCGTACAAGGACAATGTCTACTAAAGATTCAGCTGTCTCAGAAGTTACTGGAAACCAGAATACGACAAGTTCAGGTACTGAGAGTTAGGATTTCCTGTTGCTATCACTGTCCTTGATGGACTAAATTATTTAGAGTGGGCAAAAAGTGTGAAATTATATCTGGTCTCAAGAGGTAAGCTTGGGTATTTGTCTGGTGATGTTCCTCAACCTAGGGAGGCTGGTTTGGCTCGTGATAAGTGGGACCAAGACAACTACTTGATCATATCTTGGCTAGTAACCTATGTTCACCCTAGTCTGAGGAAGAACTTCATGTGGGCTGATACGATAAAGGAGATTTGGGACCAAGCGAAGGCTACTTTTTCTGAGAAAAGACACTATGCTTGTATATATTACCTTCAAGTAGAGTCATCTGTTTGCAAACAAGGGGAGAAGAATCTGTCACCATATTATTCTTCTCTCAACTCCATGTGGAAGGAACTTGACTATTATCCAAGGTCCAAAGTATTGGAAACGCAAGGTGTATCAGAAAGGTAATTTTAAGAGACGTATCAAGATACACTTTGGAAACGCATAGATACAAACAAAAAATCAAAATACACATGGATACACTAGAAAATCCAAAAAAATCCTTAAAAAATATGAACAACAATAAAAATGAGTTTTATGTGATTATAACTAATTTATGTGTGTGTATATACTAATATTTATTAGTTAATATTTTTTTGAAGTCATTTGTTAGTTAATATTTATTATATATAGATTTAGATAATATTTATTATGTATACAAGTTAATATATACCTTAATGTTTAATAAATAAATATAATTTGTATTCATCTTATTATTATATAAATACTAATAATCAAATTTTAGCATTTGTTGGGAAACATCCACAAGGCAAGAAAGATTACTTTAAGTATAAAAAAAACATGTTGTTTTAATAAGCAATTAAGGTTCGCATAATGGTTAATTACTTATTGTTGTAAGCAAATGACTTGGGTTTGAAACTTGTTACCTTCGGTTTTTGATTTTTAACAAGTTATTTGACAAATAACATTTAATGACATATTAAATGTCGTAATTAAAGGCAATTCAAATGAGCATTTAATTAAATAATATTAGCATTTAGTGACATCTCAAACTTAAAGGCTTAATTAAAATTGATATTAATGAGAGAGAGAGAAAAAGAGATGAATTAAATTTAAAAAGAAAAGGGAAATCAAAATCGGCTGATACATAATGCATATCGGCCCGTTTTGGGTTGTATTGGCCGATACATACCCGAAATGGTCCGATATGAGGCCGATACAGATCCGTATTGGTCTGATATGAACGTAAAAACATGAAATCATCTAATTATACATGTTCCGTGTATTGAAACTTTTCTGAAACGATATGGCTGATATGGGCCGGTACGTTGCGAAATTTAAAACCTTGCTATTATCTAACTATTGACTGGAAAAATGAATCAAATGCAAAAGAGTATAAGAGACTTGTAAATCAGCAGTGGGTGTTTGCTTTCTTGGCTGATCTTAATCCCGGTTATGAGTCCATTAGTGTTGAGTAAGGAACTCCCATCAATTCAGGAAGTGTATTCCCTAGTTCAATCTAAGGAGAGTAGGATGATAGCCATGAATCATCCAGAGCATAATTTTCAAGGCACCAAGGCGACAAGGGGGCGCCTTGTTGCCTAGTCATCTAGGTGATGGACTCTTTTTAAGTAAAACCATATATCCTAGGGTAGCTCCCTATGTTCCATAACCATATTTTCTTGATAATTATTCATAATTTTCATAAGAGAAGTATAAATTTCATGTTTAAGTCTAGAAAATCAACATTTTATGAGAAGAAAAAGAACAAAGGAAAGAAATTTCAAAAAGTACAGGGGATGAACCCCTACTTTTGTTATAGGAAAGAAGAAAAAGAAAGTTGGAAGAAGAAGAAGAAGATGTGGAAGAAGAAAATTGTTGATTAGACAAAATTTTAAGTTCTTCCTTTGCTTATTGGTTCAGTGAGAGAGAAATCCCAAGGAATCACTCTAGGGTTTGTAGGAATCACTCCACACAGCAAACTTGCTCCAAAGAAATCTTCATTCATTCATTCATTCATTAGCTTCAAAAGAGAATACATCTATTTATAGAATGACATGTGTGGCCCGGAATACTGTTCACCATAATTACAAAAATGCCATTCCTTGTCTTGTGCATCAAGAAACACAGTAACTTTCTATCTACTAATGCAAATAAACTGAAAATTGAAAGACAAGCCCTATTAAATTAAAGGAACAAGATGTTATAGCCCAGGACCCACACAGGACTAGTTAAAATGACGAAAATACCCATACTGTACAAGTATACAAAACTATAGAAAATTTAAGAAAATTCCAAATTTGATTCTTCAGCTCTTGCATTATTAAAGTTTTGAAATTTTTTAGGGTTCAATCAAGGATCAAAATTTCAATACAATACGCCTTGTATTGGGTGTATCGTATTGTATCTTTGAGGCTCCAATACACCTATTTATAGGTGTTTTCGGGGACTCATTTTTTAAATAATATATATATTTAAAAATTAAATTAAAAACCAAAGAAATGAAAAAATAAGGGGAGTATCGTTATAAGTACCGATACACCTCTGTCGATACATAGAGGTGTATCGGTACTTTGAACAATGGGTTCAATACAACAGTTAGCAATGTTTGCGTTGATTAAACCCTAACAAATAAGAAAATAATGAAAAGAAATTAGTATATAAACACATAAAAAAATTAACATTCTAGTTTAATAATGTCTATTTCATAATTATAATGTCAAAAAAATTAAAAATATAAAAGTATTTTATAACCCAGTGCACAAAACTACTTGGTGACTGGGTGAGGCGAAACTCCAAGGGCGCCTTGTCGCCTAGGCGTCACCTTGACAACAATGATCCAGAGGGGGAGCAACAGGTTGCTCTCTTGGCCAAGGGAAATGGTGGAAGTAAGAATTGTAGTGATGGTATTAAGAAGCCTGGAACTATTGATAAGGGTAAGTTGAGATGCTCCCGTTGTGGTGAACCCGACATACCAAAGAAACATATTGGGACCTTGTGGGGGCAAGCCGAAGAACTTATAGTCCTTCCAGAAGAAGCAACCGCAACAGTATGGAAAGAAATCTATTTCAGCCAATGTAGTTTTTGGTGACTCATCTTAGGAGAGTATCTCCACGGGATCTAACTCCAAAGAGGGGATGCTGAATACCTTACATGATCAGTTGTTGGAAGAGTATGGTAGGACTCTTTGGCATCTTGAAGAGTCATTTGTCACTTCATCTACCTCACATGTGCCCACTTCAGATAATCAGACCTCTGCATTCCATGTGTCTACTTCATCTTCTAACCCTTGGATCATTGATTCAGGGGCAACCAACCACATGACTGGTAAGCCAAGTTTATTTTCAGCATATCGTTTACTTTCTATTAAGGACAAAGTTAGGCTAGCTGATGGTTCTCACACTACCATTGCTGGTAAGGGTACTATATCCTTACAAAATAGTGTTCACCTACATTTTGTCTACCATGTTCACAAATTTCATACTAACTTTTTATCTATTAGTTGTATTACCAAATCATTGAATTGTAGTGCAACCTTTTTTCTAATTCTTGTGTTTTCCAAGATTGGACTTCTAGGAGAACGATTGGTAAGGGATGTGTGGCAAATGGTTTCTACATACTAGATGATGTTGTTGTTTTTGAGTCAAGTAATACAAAAAGTTTCATTCGTCAATCTAAGAGTCCTTGTAATAAATCCTAGATCTTGCTTTAGAAATATCGTCTAGACCATTTGTCTTTCAGTCTTTGAGAGTCTTGTTCCCTAAATTATTTGTCAGTGTCTGAGTCTTCACCTTAGTATCCAACCTGTCCTTTGAACAAGCATTGTAGAACAAATTTTCCTCCAAGAAATAAAATCGTTGAATTTCCTTTTCCAATTTTTCACTCAGATGTGTGGGCCCCTACTACTACTATTATTGCAAAAGGAGATTACAAATATTTTATTAGTTTAATTGATGACTTTTTGCAATATACTTGGATTTACTTGCTTCGCTCATGGGATGAAGTTCCTAAAGTAATACAAGATTTCCAAAGAATGGTGTTTACTCAATTTCATGAAGAAGTATGGATATTTCATTCAGACAATGTTCATGAGTATCTTAGAGACGATCATAATTGGTTTTTTTCTTAGCATGGTACCATTCATCAAAGTACATGTCCAAGAAGAACTCCTCAACAAAATGGTATTGCTAAGAGGAAGAACCAACATCTCCTTGAAGTGGCTCATGGTTTGATGTTGCATATGCATATTTAAAAAAAAAATTGGGCCGGTGCTATGTTGATAGCTGTACTTCTTATCAACAAGATGCCCACACGTATTCTTAAGTTCAAGGCCTCACATCAACTTTTGTTTCCTAAGCCCCCTCTATTTTCTATTCATGCTCGTACCCTTGGATGTTGATGTTTCGTCCAGATCTGTCCTTGTCTAGTGGTAAGCTTGACCCTCGTTCCATCCCTTGTATTTTTCTCGGTTATCCCTTGGCCCAAAAGGGATATAAATGTTATGATCCCACTACTTGGTGTACTTTCATTTCTATGGATGTATCTTTTCTTGAGTCTCAATCCTTATTTCTTGCTTCTCCTCGGGGGAGGGGGGGGATAGTTGTTAGGAGGAGAAGCATTTCCTTGTTCCCTCGGTTCTTGTCACATCTAATGTTGTTACTATCCCTCTTGTTGCTACTCATCATTCTCCTATTCGTTTACCTATCCAATGTGTTTACACTCGATCTAGGTCTCGTTCTTGTCCACCACATTGTCAACAGGAGCAACATACATCACCATATCATTGTTAACAAGTACCTAACACTGCATTTCTTGAATCAATGGAACCTTAATAGGCAAACCTAAAAAGTAGTGCATATCCTATTGAACTAGGTAAGGTTCCTTGTATGGCCCTAGTTGTGATCTTGTCTTCTTATTGTTGCTTGTTAAGGTACCCGTTTATCAATCACTTTGCTACTTGTACCAACTTGTCTCCTTATCATTTCTTTTCTTTCTACTATTTCTAGTGTTTCTATTCCTAAATCTGTTGCAGAGGCCCTGAATAGTCCTGAGTGGAAGAATGCTATGTTAGAGGAAATTTATGCTCTTAATAAGAATTGCACATGGGATTTGGTTGATCTTCCCGAGGGTAAGAGACCTATGGGATGCAAGTGGGTATTTATAGTCAAGCATCATGTGATGGTTCAGTTGAAAGGTATAAAAAAAGGTTGGTGGCTAAGGGTTTCTCCCAGACATATGGAGTTGATTGTCGTCTCAAGAAGTTGTTGTATGGCTTGTAACAATCTCCTAGAGCCTGGTTTGGTAGGTTGAATAATGTTTTTAAGCAAGTTGGTTTCAAACAATGCTAGAGTGATCATACCCTCTTTGTGAAGAGGGAAGGTGATCTAGTTGTTATACTTATTGTATATGTGGACGATAGTGTTATTATAGGGAACATGGATGTAGAGATACAAAAGCTAAAGGGATTGCTAGGTGCTTAGTTTGAAGTGAAAGATCTAGGCCCCCTAAAGTATTTCCTTGGAATTGGGTTGCAAGGTCGGACAAAGGCATTTTCATTTCTTAGATGAAGTACACCCTAGATCTTCTTCATGGCACCAGTAAAGGTGTTCTCTTCTCCGAGGGTCATTTTAGGGTAGAGACTTTTACGGATGCTAATTGGGAAGGTTTAGTTGATGATAGAAGATCTACCACAAGTTACTATGGCTTTGTTGGAGGTAATTTGGTAACTTGGAAAAGTAAAAAGCAAGTTGTGGTTGCTAGATCCAGTGCAGAGGCTAAGTATAGAGCCATGGCACATAGCATAACTGAAATGTTATGGTGGAAGAATATGTTAATGGAGTTGGGAATTAAAGATCAAAATTCAACACATTGTGATAATAAGGCAGTGATTAATATTGCCCACAATCCCATGATGCATGAGAGGACAAAACATATTAAAGTGGATAAGCATTTCATTTGTGAAAAGAATGGAGATGAAGGTGTTACTAGTGCTTGACATGTTGATATTTGTATGGGAATGATTGATATATGTAGCCCAACTTGAGGAGCGTTGATTGCTGTTAGGCTCTTATTAGACTGTTATTATTATCTTTTCCTTGTGAAGTTGTAACCAAGGGTACTTTTGCAATTTTCTCATTTCTTTGTGAGTGAAACGCCACTGGTACTTTTTCCAGCAAATATTCTTTCTCCTTCTCTGTTGTTTCACCTTCTTGTTTCAACTATTTACTTCTAGAGAAGCCAATTGTAGAAAGAACTGAAAAGAAACTGGTCTCCTGGAAAGCCAAATATCTTTCTTATTGAGGCAAAATTACCCTGGTGAAAAGTGTATTATCCTCCCTTCCCATGTATCTTTTATCTTTGTTTCTAATACGTTGAGGGGTTTCCTTTGGAGAGGCTGGGAAGATGAGAAGTACCACTTAGTAAACAGGAACAAAACTTGTAAAGCCAAATCTCAAGGGGGCCGGGAATTGAAGGGTTGAGAGATCCATCAGATGGATGCCCAAAGATTGCGGAATAAGGGGCGAATTTCAAAAATTTTTCTCTCCCTTCAACTGGGAATCACATTCCCTATTTAGAAAATCATATTTTCAAGGATAAATCTTGAACCTTAAACTGAACCAGATCTGAACCAAAAGGAATGGGAGAGAATGATACCTGATACGGAGAAGCAATATCTCCCAACGAAGGTGTTCACGCCCAAGGAAGGATCCAAAGACTGCTCCCACTGAAGATGGCGCAATGCAAGATGGAGCAGAATCAGCAGTGTTCTTCCCCAAGAACTCTGTCCTTCGCAAGAAACAGCAGGATGGAACGTGAGCACAGCTTCCTTTTCAATCCTTTCTCAAAGAATTGATGTCAAGATCCAATCTTGACTTCTCCCACAGCTGGAGATCGAATTGGCAAACAGGGCGGCAAGAGCAGGGAGGCGGCAAGAGAGTATTCGCAGGGTGCAGAATTCTCTCTTCTTGATTTCAGCACTAAAGAGGATCTGATGTGTTTCTTAGTCACACTCTCAAGACTGCCGCCCCCTCCTTCCTTTTGTTAACTTGAAAAGATCAGCTCCTAATCCCATTAGGAGGTGCTTATCCAAATCATATTTGGATCAGCCTTCTCTTCTAATGATAAGGATAAACCCTTATCTTATCTGCAGATTAGATTAGCTTTATACTAATCTTATTAGGAGGTTTCTAGATCTGAATCACATTCAGATCTGGACTCTCTGAGTGGATAGGAATAAGACCCTATCCTAACTGCTAATCCATCTCAGAATTCGCCCATTTAATTAACTAAATTAATAGCCTAGTTCGAAATGGGCTTTAGGCCCATTAAGCTTATGTGCTCACTTAACCTTCCTAATTGCTGCCCAGTTGGGCTTCCTTGTATGGCGTGGGACCCTAGCATTGATCTACACATCAGCCACATGGGTTCGGCCCAGCCTTTGTTACAAGGCCTGATCGAATACACTGTTAAAGACAGTGCACCCCCTGAAACCCATCAAATGGGCTCTATGGGCCCAACACTTATCCTAAGTGGTCCCTGGGCCAAGCCACCTTGTAACACCCAGGGACTGTGGGCAGATGCAAGATTAGCCCATCAGGTATTATCCTCAATGGTCTTACACTTAACCTCTCAGCCCATAATGATCATACACTGCCCGACAAGAGAGGACCTCTCCCTTGGCTGCAAGGAACAGTGTTGCACTCTCCACTTATATGGATCCCGGGAATTAAAACCCTTTTGCAAACATTTTAGAAACCATAATATATATACTTTTATATCTCATATAAAATATATTTTGCAAAACAAATTTCAACGGTTGAAATCGGCTGCCGGCAGTCTTGGTTTCCAACAGTGAGTGCATCCTCGATCATTACCTTTGTCCGACAAAGGGGCTGATCCTGTCACTATGATCACCCACTCAGATGAATTCTCGGATTGTCCCAACATACCCAGGTTTTGACCCCCGCTAAGGATCTCACTGATTGGTATATCAAAGACAGCCCGATCCGACACCTAGTGCAGTATCATAATCGAGTCTAGGGGTCGGGTGTAACTTTCCAGTTTTGCCCATCAATCTCCAAGGTCCAGGGCAATACTGGAAATCTGGTCCAGTTCAAAGATTCAATTAATCCCACACTGTATGTGCCTAGGGTCTCACCCCGGTAGCTGAGACAAGCCACCCCAACCGACTTGGTGGCACCACAATGTCAGCCTTGTCAGGATAGGTCTCCCCAGACCGACCCACTGGCTGTGAACATTCTAAACTAACACGAGTCTCAATAAGTGTCCAGTTTAAGGGTATTACACAGAAACATACCAAGGGAACATGAATCAAATATGTACTTTTATTCATTTACAATAAACTCATAAAGTACATCAATTTTGATTGAAGCTAAGGGCATACAAAACTGTCTAACAGGAATGGCAGCTATCATTGGGCCGAGTACTTCTATTGCTGGCATACGGTACACTGTGCTACGTGCTGCTCGACTGCCTTCCTCATGTTGGGCCAATAAAAATGTGAAGATAACCTATTATAGGTCTGGAAAACACCAGAATGTCCACCCAGCACCGAATCATGATAGAGCTCTAGCAAGGTTTTCTGATGCACTGAAGTAGGAGAGAGGACAAATCTCCCTTTAAAAAACAAGTCTGGTCCCTTCATGGTGTACCCTGGTGTAGAGGTGGGGTCTTGCAGATAGCTTTGCCGCACCTTTTTGAGGCTAGGGTCATTTCTGGCCTCCTCTCGTAGAGCTTCAAATAGAGGGTAATGGGGCTGAGAGTGTACTAATAGTGACAAATCAGCCGTCTGAGACAATGCATCCGCAGCTCTGCTGGTGATTCCAGGCTTGTATTCGATTAAGAAATCAAAGCCCATTAGTTTCATTATCCATTTTTTCTGATCTGGGGTGAGAGCCTTTTGGTCCAGTATATACTTCAAGCTTCTCTGATCCATCCAGATTGTGAACCTTCAACCCAACAAGTATGGTCGCCATTTATAGACTGCCAGTACTATTGCCATAATCTCCTTTGTATATGTTGACTGATTCTGGGCCCTAGTGGAGAGGGCCTTGCTGAAATAAGATACGGGCCTTCCATTTTGCATGAGCACTGCTCCAACTCCCACACCTGATGCATCACATTCAACCACGAAGGTCTCTTCGAAATTTGGTAAGGCTAGGACTGGTGGGCTGATCATGGCCTGCTTTAGAGAATCAAAAGCCTTCTGGGCCTGCTCTGTCCAAACGAAGCAGTTTTTTTTGAGAAGCCCAGTTAATGGGACTGCTAGTGACCCATAGTTGCATATAAATCTCCGGTAGTAGCCGGTAAGGCTCAAAAACCTGCATAAGGCTTTGACTGTTTTGGGCGTGGGCCAGTCTTGTATACAATTTATTTTTTCTGGGTCAGCCATGACCCGTCCAGCTACAACCACATGGCCCAAATAATGGACTTCAATCTGCCCAAAAACACATTTTGAAAGCCTGGCAAATAGTTGATGTTGTTTCAGAAAGCTCAATGTCTGTTCCAAGTGTTGGAGGTGTGAATTCCAATCCTTGCTGTATACCAGAATGTCATCAAAGAAGACCAAAATGAAACGCCAAAGGTAGGGCCTGAAGATATCATTCATGATGGCGTGAAAGGTAGAAAGGGCGTTGGACAGCCCAAACGGCATAACTAGGAACTCACCATCGTGGGTTCTGAAGGCTGTCTTGTATACATCTTCAGAGTGGACCTGGACTTGGTGATAGCCGGATCGGAGGTCCATTTTGGAAAAATACTTGGCTTGCCCCAGCTCATCTAATAGTTCATCCACAACGGGGATCGGAAACTTATCCTTGACTGTGATATGGTTCAGGGTCTGGTAATCTACACAAAAATGCCAGTTTCTTTTTTACAAGGACTACTGGGGACGAAAATGGGCTAGTACTAGGCTGTATCCATCCCTTGTGCAGGAGCTCTTTCACGAGCCTCTCAATCTCAGTTTTTTTGGAAATGTGGTATCTGTAGGGCCGCACGCTAGTAGGGGCTGCCCCTGGAATTAGAGGCATATGATGATCTTGGAACCGATTTGGGGGAAGCTGGTCTGGGTCTCTAAAGACTTCTGGAAATTGGCCTAGCACCTTTTGTATGTCATCTTGGTCCTTCTCAGATGATTGGACCTCATTTTCCAGCTTTAGTAAAGGCCCAATAGGCACTGGGCCCATCTACATCAGCAGCAGGTATTCTTTTCCAAACCCCACTTTAATCATGGAGTGTAGACCTTCCACTATTGGTCTGGGTACCTCCTGACCTTGCAGATGGCAGCGGAGCTGTTGGAAAACGTGGGGTTACTGGTTCAGATCTGAAAATAGAATTGTATATATTCCTAGGATTGTGGAATGATTGATTTAGAAAGTTTTTCTTTCTATTTTTGTACTTTCTATTTTCTCTTCTTTCTATTTTTTCTTCTTTCTATTTTCTTTTCTTTCTATTTTTCTTTCTTTCTATTTATTGCAGCAGCTTACTGTATAAATATGCCAATTGGCAATAGAATGAAACACATCAGTATTCTACCATTCCAAAACATGGTATCAGAGCTCTAGGTTTGTCAACCTTGAGATTTTTTTTTTGGCCTTCATTGCCAGTTTTTTGTGTTTTTCTCTTCTGGCCTTCAGTGTTAATCTGTAACCAGAAGTGTTCCTTTATTCTCCTTTCCTGCTGGCCTTATTTTTCCTCCATTAACAATGTTCGACATGACTGCAACAAGTGCTCCCGTCCAAACCGATGAAGGAGCAACAAATTCTCATCCTCACACTGGTGATTTGCAAAATATTCAGGCAACATCTAGACTGAATGGCCAGAATTACTTAAAGTGGTCACAACTAGTGCGTACCTATTTGAAGGGAAAAGGAAAAATTAGTCACCTCCTTGGAACAGGACCAAGGTTGGGCGAGCCAAATTTTGATGCTTGGGACGAATAGGACTCCATGATTATGTCATGGTTGTGGAGTTCAATGACACCCGAGATCAGTGATACTTGTATATTTCTTCCCTCTGCAAAGGCTATTTGGGATGCTGTTTGACAAACCTATTCCAAAGCCCATGACACTGCTCGTGTCTATGAGGTCAAAGTGAAGACTGTGGCGGCCAAACAAGGGAGCAGGAGTGTTACAGAGTATGAAAATCTGGTGCAAAATTTATGGCATGAGCTTGATCATTATTGGGTTCTTGAGACAAAGTGAACAGATGATGTTGTGATCTTGAAGAATTTTATTGAAAGAGATAGGGTGTATGATTTTTTGGTCGGACTGAATGCTGAATTTGATCAGGTCCGAATACAAATTCTTGGCAAAGAAGAGGTGCCTCCATTGAATGAAGTCATAGCCCTTGTCAGAGTTGAGGAAAGCCATCGTGGAATCATGCTTGAGCCTAAAGATCCCGAAGGCTCAGCCATGGTGGCAAGGGGAGGAAGTTACAGTGGTTCAACGGGTGAGAACAATCACAACTTGGCTCATGACACAACCACCGTGACTCTAACGATAACCTCTGGTGCACCTATTGCAAGAAGCCCAGACACACGAAAGATCGGTGCTGGAAACTTCATGGGAACCTCCCACATCCAGGAAGGAATGGGGAAATCGAGGAGTTTCAAAAGGAGTTCAACAGGCCCATAATGTCTCCACAACCCCGCAGCAAGAACACTCAAGTCAGGGACCATTTAATGATGAAGAAATTGAAAGGCTAAGGAGCTTCCTAAAATCCTTGAAACCAGGAAGTGGTTGTACCTCTCTTGCTCTCTCAGGTGAGTCTTTATCTCTAGGATTACATGCCTCGGCTAGTGTTTTTCCATGGATTCTTGATTCTGGAGCTACTGACCACATGACACCCTCTTCACTACATTTTCTCACCTATACACCCTGTCCTAGTAATAGAAAAATTTCTGTTGCTGATGGTTCTTTCACCACAGTGGCAGGGATTGGGAATATTCAAATTACTCCATCCCTATTACTTAAAAATGTGCTTCATGTTCCTAAGTTATCCACTAGCCTTATCTCTATACATAAACTCACCCAGGATGTGAACTGCAATGTTGTGTTCTTCCCTTCTTATTGTTTATTTCAGGACCAGGTTTCAGGGAAGAAGATTGGACTTGCTAAGGAAAGAGATGGACTCTACTACCTTGAAGCAACCAGCAAATCATTTCACACTGTTATGCATGTCACACACGAGTAATTCTTATCTACCTCCAATAAAGATTTAATTTGGCGTCATCATTTCCGTTTTGGTCATCATTCATTTCCTATTTTAAAAACAATGCTTCCTTCCTTGTTTAAAGGAATTGATGTTGAAACCTTTCATTGTGATGTTTGTGAACTTGCTAAGCACAAAAGGGTTTCTTTCCCAATCAGCAATAAAAGATCTTCAACTCCTTTTTATTTGATTCATTCGGATATATGGGGCCCTTCTCAAATTCCCAACATTACTGGTTCCAGATGGTTCGTCACCTTTATTGATGATTGCACTAGGGTCACATGGATTTTTCTTCTTAAGTCTAAATCTGATGTGGGTACGATTCTTCCCAACTTTCATAACATGGTCCAAACTCAGTTTGGTGTGAGAATTAAAAGGTTTCGATCTGATAATGCTATAGATTATTTTAATCAGAATTTGTCCCCAGTTTTTCAGAAAGAAGGCATTGTGCATGAATCCTCCTGTGCTAACACTCCCCAACAGAATGGGGTAGCTGAGAGAAAAAATGGCCATCTTTTGTAAACCACCCGAGCCTTTCTCTTTCAAAATCAGGTGCCAAAACAATATTGGGGGGAAGCTGCCCTTACTGCTGCCTACACCATAAATAGACTACCATCTAAAGTTCTTGACAATCGAAGCCCAATACAAGTCCTTTCTCAATTTTACCCTGATATTCGAGCCTCAAATAATCTCACACCAAGAATTTTTGGCTGCACTGCCTTTGTTCATGTCCATAATAAGGGAAAATTAGACCCACAAGCAATCAGGTGTGTCTTCTTGGGATATTCCCCAACTTAGAAAGGTTATAAATGTTATCATCCAGTCACCAGAAAATTCTACACCTCCATCGATGTCACATTTGAGGAAGGAAAATCTTTTTTCACTCAATCTTATCTTCAGGGGGAACCCTCATTAATGGAAGATAAGGCCTCGGATCTACTCTCCCTAGATGTATTACCCTCCTCACAGACATTTAGTCGTCAAGAATCACATCCCTCTGAGTCACATTCCTCTGAGCTCCACATTCCCGAGTCTCAACAAGAGTCAAACAACCCGACCATTGAACCAAATTTGGACACTGTTAACCCCACGAATGATGTGCATGATAATGTGAGATATATGCAGGTTTACTCTAGGAGGAAAAATCCAGATCCTCAACCTGTGCAAGTTCAAGATTCAACTCCTAATCCTAGAACTGAGGGATGCTCAGAACCTGAACCTACACCTTCACAGTCTGAGTATGAGTATGACCTACCTATTGCACTAAGAAAAGGAACTAGAGAATGTACCAAACGCCCATTGTACCCTTTAGCCAAATATGTATCATTCCAAAGATTCTCTAAATCCCATAAAAGTTTTCTAGCCAGCCTTAACATCATTCCAATTCCTAATACTCTAGCCGAGGCACTTTGTAATAAGGAGTGGAGAAAATCCATGAGAGTGGAAATGGAGGCATTAGAAAAAAACAACACGGGAAGTTGTGGATCTACCAAGAAACAAGAAGACGGTAGGTTGTAAATGGGTGTTCACAATTAAGTGCAAATCTGATGGGTCATTAGAAAGGTACAAAGCACGCCTGGTAGCCAAGGAATATGCACAGACTTATGGGGTAGATTATCAGGAGACTTTTGCCCCAGTAGCTAAAATGAATACAGTAAGGGTGTTACTGTCGTTGGCTGCTAACTATAATTGGGATTTGCAACAGTTTTATGTAAAAAATGCGTTTCTCCATGGTGATCTAGAAGAGGAGATATACATGGACATTCCACCGGGTTTTGGAGAAGGCATTAAAGGTAACAAAGTTTTTCGGTTGAAGAAAGCACTATACAGTCTTGTTAGAAAGTAGAAGATTGACTCTCTGATTGATTCTCCATAATTTTAGGTCCATCAGTTTAGGAAACTTAATTTCCTAGAATCATGGGATATTAATTGGAGAATCCCACTGATATAGAAATTAGTTTTTTAGGAAAAGTTAGTTTCCTATTTTATCACCCTGTAAATTAGCTCTGTAATTCTATATAAAGTTGTGTATATGCTCCTTACAAGACAATACAATCAATTTATTTTTCTCTCAAATTTTCACATGGTATCAGAGCTGGTCACGACTTAATCCACGCATAGTATCTCTTTGGTCATCTCTGCTACTGGTTCAAGAACTCTCTAACAGTATTTGGGAGGTTCTTGGGGATATCTATATTAATCCATCACTTACACTAAAAAGTGTCCTTCATGTTCCAAAATTGTCCACTAACCTGATATCCATCCAAAAACTCACCCATGACATGAACTGTAATGTGCTTTTCTATCCTTCTTACTGTATATTTCAGGACCGGGATTCGGGAAGAGGATTGGACTTGCTAAGGAGAAGAATGGACTCTACTATCTTGAAGAATCATGCAAATCAAATATTGTCCAGGATAGGTTATCTCTGTCACTCCTTTCATCATCCAACAAAGACACCATTTGGCTTCATCACTTTAGACTAGGACATCCATCTTTTGGAATTCTGAAAACTATGTTTCCCTCCTTGTTTAAAGGATTGAGTGTTGAATATTTTCATTGTGATGTGTGTGAATTTGCAAAACACAAGCGTGTGCCCTTTCCAATCAGTAACAAGAGAAGTTCAGTCCCATTCTTTTTGATCCATAGTGATATATGGGAACCCTCCACAATTCCAAATGTGTCTGGCTCACGATGGTTCGTCTCTTTTATTGATGATTGCACTAGGGTCTCTTGGATCTTTCTTCTTAAATCTAAATCAGATGTAAGTAGTGTACTCCCAAATTTCCATAACATGATCCAAAATCAGTTTGGGGTCAGAATCAAAAGATTTAGATCGGATAATGCACGGGATTATTTCAACCAAACTTTATCCCCATATTTTCAAAAAGAAGGGATTATCCATGAATCCTCCTGCATTAATACTCCACAACAAAACGGAGTAGCAGAAAGGAATAATGGTCATCTACTAGCTGCAACCCGAGCCTTACTTTTCCACCAGCATGTTCCAAAAACCTATTGGGGGGAAGCTGTGCTTACAACCGCATGCATTATAAATCGATTACCTTCAAGGGTGTTGGGATTTAAAACACCAATGGAAACACTTTCTCAATTTTATCCCGATCTACGTACAACAAATAATCTCACCCCAAGAATCTTTGGATGCACTGCTTTTGTTCATGTTCATACCCATAATAGAGGGAAGTTGGATCCAAGAGCCGTCAAGTGTATTTTTATGGGTTATTCGTCCACCCAAAAGGGTTATAAGTGTTACCACCCACCTAAAAAATTATGCCTCTATTTATGTCACTTTTGAAGAAAAAACACCATATTTCACTCAACCTTATCTTCAGGGGGAGTCCTTGTCATTCATTGAAGATAAGGACAGAGGATTTGTTCCCGCTTGGTCTACCTACAATTTCTCAACACCCAAACTCAGCATCTATACCAGTTCAATCCGTATCTGCACCTATCGAACCACCTCAAACCAAACCAACTTCTTCACCCATTCATACCAGACCCATGACAGAGAATGATGAACTTTGTGACCCTATGAGATTGCAGGTATATTCAAGAAGAAGAAACCAGGATCCTAATTTTGTGCAAGTTCAAGATTCAACTCCTAATCCTGAGAATGAGGTAAATACAATTCCAGAAATTTCTTCTGAATTAGCATCTAACCAAGATCTTCCTATTGCCCTTAGGAAAGGCACAAGAGAATGCACTAAACATCCCTTATATCCCTTAGAAAATTTTGTGTCCTTTAAAAAATTCTCACCATCACATAGGAGTTTCCTAGTTAGTCTAAACACCATTCATATTCCTAATACTTTATCTGAGGCATTATCTGATGAGAAATGGAAAGATGCTATCAGAGAAGAGATGTAGACTCTAGATAAGAATCAAACATGAGAAATTGTTGACCTACCACCAAGAAAGAAACCCGTGGGCTGCAAGTGGGTTTTCACAGTAAAGTACAAGTCAGACGACTCTCTAGAAAGATACAAGGCAAGACTCGTGGCAAAATGATATACACAAACCTATGGTGTTGACTATCAGGAGACATTCGCTCCAGTGGCTAAGATGAATACGATAAGAATTTTGTTGTCACTAGCAGCTAACTTCAACTGGTACTTGGAGCAATTTGATGTAAAGAATGCTTTTCTTCACGGTAATTTAGAGGAGGAGATATACATGGATATTCCTCCAGGCTTCAAGGGAAATCTAAAAGGAAATAAAGTTTGCAGGTTGAAGAAAGCACTATATGGTCTCAAGCAATCACCTAGGGCGTGGTTTGGAAGATTTACTAAAGTTATGCTTACCATCGGATACAAACAAAGTTAGGGAGATCATACACTCTTTATAAAGCATTCGGATGCAGGGAGAGTCACGGCTCTTTTGGTATATGTCGATGACATAATTGTGACAGGAAATGATGAAAAGGAGAAGGAAGCCTTGAGAAGATGCCTAGTCAAAGAATTTGAAATAAAAGAACTTGGGAGGTTGAAGTATTTTCTAGGGATTGAAGTAGCTCATTCCAGAGAAGGCATCTTTATCTCACAACAGAAATATGTAACAGATCTTTTAAGAGAGACAGGAAAGTTAGCATGCAAACCATCCTCCACACCGATTGAGCCAAATCACAAATTGGGAGAAGCAAATGAAGATCCAGTCGTGAATAGGGAAGTGTACCAAAGATTAGTAGGAAAACTTATATATCTTGCCCACACAAGGCCAGACATAGCATATGCCGTGAGCGTGGCTAGCCAGTTTATGCACAACCCGAAAGAGGTTCACCTACAAGCAGTCTATAGGATACTACATTATCTAAAGGCTAATCCTAACAAAGGAATATTGTTTAAAAGAAACACTGGATTAACTCTAGAGGCATACACCGATGCAGATTATGGAGGCTCTCCCATGGATAGGCGGTCCACTACAGGTTATTGTACGTTCCTTGGAGGAAATCTTGTGACATGGAGGAGTAAGAAGCAGAATGTGGTAGCTAGATCAAGTGCGGAGGCAGAACTTAGGGCAATGGCTCAAGGAGTATGTGAATTACTATGGCTCAAGATAATTTGAAAGACCTAAAGATCAGATGGGAAGGTCCAATGAGATTATTCTGTGACAACAAGTCAGCTATTAACATTGCTCACAATCACGCCCAACATGACAGGACAAAGCACATTGAGATAGATAGGCATTTCATAAAGGAAAAGCTGGATAGCGGATTAATTTGCACTCCATACGTCTCAACGAATGGTCAACTAGCAGATGCCCTGACAAAAGGGCTTTGTAGTGTGGCATTCCAAGGACTTATCTCCAAGCTGGGAATGAAAGATGCATATTCACTAGCTTGAGGGGGAGTGTTGGAAAGTAGAAGATTGACTCTCTGATTGATTCTCCATAATTTTAGGTCCATCAGTTTAGGAAACTTAATTTCCTAGAATCATGGGATATTAATTGGAGAATCCCACTGATATAGAAATTAGTTTTTTAGGAAAAGTTAGTTTCCTATTTTATCACCTTGTAAATTAGCTCTGTAATTCTATATAAAGTTGTGTATATGCTCCTTCCAAGACAATACAATCAATTGATTTTTCTCTCAAATTTTCACAGGTCTCAAACAATCTCCGAGAGCATGGTTTGAAAGGTTTACGAAGGTAATGCTGAGTATAGGTTACAAGCAAAGTCAAGGTGACCACACATTGTTTATCAAACACACAACCTCAGGGGGAGTTACTGCACTATTAGTCTATGTGGATGATATAATCGTTACTGGGAATGATAAAAAGGAGAAGGAAGCATTGAAAAACTGCCTTGCCAGAGAATTTGAGATAAAAAGACTTGGGGAGACTAAAGTATTTTCTCGGAATTGAAGTTGCACATTCTAAACAAGGCATCTTTATCTCTCAACAAAAGTATGTTGTTGATCTTTTGAGAGAAACAGGAAATATGGCATGTAAACCACTTCCACGCCTATAGATCCCAATCATAAACTTGGAGAAGCCAACGAGAATGCAAGTGTAGACAAGGAGATGTTCCAAAGACTAGTTGGAAAACTCATTTATCTTGCACATACACGACCAGATATTGCACATGCTGTAAGTGTAATAAGTCAGTTTATGCATAATCCTAAAGAAGTTCATCTGCAGGCTACTCATCGAATTCTGCACTATTTGAAAGCCAATCCAGGAAAAGGAATTTTATTCAGAAGAAATGGAGGACTGACTCTTGAAGCATATACAGATGCCGATTATGTAGGATCTCCAGTAGATAGACGGTCCACTTCTGGTTACTGTACCTTCTTAGGAGGAAACTTAGTCACTTGGAGGAGTAAGAAGCAAAATGTAGTGGCTCGGTCAAGTGTAGAGGCAGAATTCAGGGCTATGGCACAAGGAGTGTGTGAATTACTCTGGTTGAAGATAATTTTAGAAGACCTGAAGATTCCACGAGAAGAGCCTATGAAACTATATTGTGACAACAAGTCAGCCATCAATATTGCTCACAATCATGTTCAACATGACAGGACGAAGCACATCGAAATTGACCGACACTTTATAAAAGAGAAACTGGACAGCAAGTTGATTTGCACTCCCTATGTGTCTACGAAAAGACAACTGGCCGATGCACTTACTAAGGGCTCAATAGTACAGACTTTCGGAGAATTATAGCCAAGCTAGGAATGGAGGATCTCTATTCACCAGCTTGAGGGGGAGTGTTGGAAAACGTGGGGTTGCTGGTTCAGATCTGAAAATAGAATTGTATATATTCCTAGGATTGTGGAAGGATTGATTTAGAAAGTTTTCTTTCTATTTTCGTACTTTCTATTTTCTCTTCTTTCTATTTTTTCTTCTTTCTATTTTTTCTTCTTTCTATTTTTCTTTCTTTCTATTTATTGCAGCAGCTTACTGTATAAATATGCCAATTGGTAATAGAATGAAACACATCAGTATTCTACCATTCCAAAATAGGAGCCCATCACAATAGAAGTCCATGGTCATGTGTCCCCAATCACAAAGGACTGGGCCTAGTTGGCTCAGCCATTGAACACCCAACACTACATCAGCCCCACTGAAATCCAATGGGTGCAAGTCCATGATGAAAGTGTGGTCTTGGATTACCAGCTTTGCATGTTTGCAAATACTTTCACATTCAATGTGGTTACCATCCGCCACTCTAACAGCAAATGGAGAGGTGTAGAGGACTGTCATACCTAGTTGGCGATCCAATACTTGTGTGATGAAATTCAGTGTGCTTCCGCTATCTATGAGTACGGATACCCAGCGGCCTCTAAGTTTCCCTTCAACCCTCAGATTTGGGGGATGTCAGCCCTATTAAAGCTTGCAGAGAGATCTTTGGGTTGTCGTATTGAGTCCGGTCCGGTTCCCTTTCCTCCTCAGCTAGTTCTTCCTCCTCACCTTCCTGCCCAGTTTCCTCCCATTGCAGCAAGAACATTCGCTGGGTTTTGCATCGGTGGCCAGGCCCAAACTTCTCATCACAATTGTAGCACAGGCCCTTCTCATGCCAGGCCTGCATTTCGGCCCAGGAGAGGCGTTTGAAGGGGACTGGGCTCCTATTTGGCGGTGTGGGTTCTTTGGGTGGGCCGAGTGGTTTGCCCCACAGTTCGGCTGGGTTCTGTCATGGGCCGAGGGAGAAGCCCATCTTGGCAGGATGGGGTTTTAACAGGGGCTCAAATGGTCGAGTCGTCACCTTCCTCAGTCGGTCGAGTCGCTCCTCTTGCAACCTTGCCAATCCTGCCGCAGCAGACAGAGAAGTGGGTTGAAAAGCCTTTACCTCAACTTTGATGTCGTCCCTCAGTCCTCCAACAAAGCAGCCAATCAATGCCTTCTCTGGACACCCATATACTCTGGTGGCTAGCCGTTCAAACTCAACTTGGTAGTCTCGCACCGTTCCCATCTGTTTTACTCGGGATAGCATCTCATCATAGTCGTCGTACCCAGTAGGATCAAATCTTATACACAGTGCCACCGTGTAGCCCTACAGATACCACTATTGGAAACCAAGGCCCAGACCTCCACTTACTCGCACCTACCTGAGGAAGAAGGCACGCCAGCAGTTTCAACACCCAACTGCAGTAAGCAACACGTCAGCTGGTCCCTCTGCATGAATTCGTTAGAGCTCAGAGTTTGTTGTTAGAGCTCAGAGTTGGTTGAGATATTTTGTAACCAAAATCATTGTAAGTATGGGTTGGTCGAATGAGTGATCATGCAAAGATTGAACTCTCTCTCTCTCTCTCTCTCTCTCTCTCTCTCTCTCTCTCTCTCTCTTTTCTCTTCATTTCAGCTTAGGAGGAAGGGTCTCCCTCAAAGAGACTCCTGAGGTGAGCAGCAACTCATCAATTGGTATTAGAGCTGCGTCGACTAACTTGAACGATCGAAGATGACCAACACCAGATCGGTGATGCTGGATGAGAGGGTGGACAAGATCGAAGTCAATCTCCACCAGGTGGTCACAGGACTTAAGGAGATCAAGGAAGCTATGTCAGTGATTACATCTCAGAAGGAGAAAGCTTCTCCCGCCACCGGCTGAGAAAGTGACAATGAAGAATCCAGCTGGGGCAGCAGCAAGAGGGGGAATTTCATTCCAAGAAAAATCACCAAACTGGATTTCCCCTTCAAGGCCGAGAAATATTTTGAGTATCATGATGTACAGGGACTCCAGCGCGTGACCATCGCCTCTTTTCATCTGGAAGGGAGGCGATTCTGTGGTTTCAATGGTTCCGGCGCTCCCGACCCCAAATCTCATGGCAAGAATTCATGGAGGTCTGGACCTTGGTTCCCAACATATTGCCTTGTTAGGGAAGTGGTTTTGGAGATTTGGGGAGAGTCAAGGAGGGCTGTGGAGAGGAGTGGTACAGGCCAAATATGGAGATAGGAATTTTGGATGGGACCCAGGAGCTTCAATCAGTCCTATGGGTGTTCAATTTGGAAAGGAATTGAGAAGGCCTACAAATTGTTTGCAAAAGGTTGAAATTCAAAATAAAAAATGGGGAGCGGGTCAAATTTTGGAAGGATTTTTGGTGTGGGGAGAGGTTCCTGTCCAAGAGCTTCCCTGCTTTGTTTGAAGTGGCGGTGGAAAAAGAAGTCAAGGTTACTGAATGCTTGCAAATTCAAGATGATAGCATGGTCTGGATCCCACAGTTTAGGAGGAATCTCGACGATTGGGAAGTGGATGAATGGATGGAGCTACTGTAGCTTTTATATAGTACACAGGTGGAGGTTGCTAGGTCTGACAGAAGAATCTGGAAGTGGGAGAAGACTGGAAGATTCACAGTTAAATCCTTTTATAAGGCCTTGGACAGTGCAAAAGGACATTCAGTCACAGCTCATATCATCTGTTGTAAATTTGTACCTTCAAAAATATCTTTCTTTGTTTGGACAGCTTATCTCAATAGAATTCTAACAAGGGACAATGTTGTCCTGAAAGGTGCTGCTCTGGACTCAGCCAGTTGTGTGCTATGTGATGGACAGTTGGAAATAGTGATCACCTTCTACTGCACTAAAGATTCTCCTCTGGGGTTTGGAACAGAATTTTACACTTGTTTGAAGTATAAAGTTGCTGCCCCGGGACAGTAGAGGACTTTGTGAAGGGTTGGAGGGTGGAAGGGATGAGTAAAAGAGGGAAGTTAATCTGGAGTATAACCCCAGCAGTGGTTTTCTGGTGCCATTAACAAGAAAGAGATGCATGATTCTTCAAGAACACGATAAGTGCTGCTGATTCTATTTTTCAGAAAATTTTGGGAAAGATGTTCTCTTGGTTGGCGGGTCAGAGGTTGTTCAGGATAATTTTTTTGTAAAGCAGTGTGGGGGTCAAGGTTAGAGGGAACAGTTTGTCTTATTCCCTGAGTACATCATCTTGCCGTACATTTTTTGTTCATACTAATACATTGATACTTAGCCTTTTCTGAAAAAAAAAAAAACTCAAATGAAGAGGACAAATGATCAGAAAGGGAGTTTGAGAAGGAAAAATGGGAGGCCCTCAAATTGTTTGATGGGGGCAAATCTCCAAGATGATTTCAACATGAGTTTCTTTAAAGACGTTGGAATTTTCTAAAAAGATGGCATCCTCAAAATGGTTGTTGCGTTTTACAAGAGGAAGATATGAAACCTTACATCTAATGCTTCTTTTATCTTGTTCCCAAGAAGACATAGATACTGGTTAGCAAAGTCGTGTATCCTCATCAAGGTGCTTTTGTTAAGAGTAGACAGATCTTATTATAGCAGGTGAGTGCCTAAATTTTCTTATTAGAAAGGGAAAGTGGGCATTATGTGCAACTTGGATCTACGGAAAGCCTATTATCATGGGTGGAATTTCTGGCATACATGATGAACAATTGAAGCCAAGAAACAATTTCTTTCTTTATTTTTGTATTGGTTCTGTTCATGGGGGAAAGGTGAGTAAACTCAGACTTTTATTTTTATTAAGGAAAGATATATCATATTAGGTGTGTTAAAATCACCAAGATGGAGAAGCTTTTGTAGCCGACAAAACTTAACATTAAAACACGTGTAAGAGACCAAATGAACACTTTCTATAAAATTTAGTAGTACCCAGATCAATGGGTACCCATGCCACCAGAAAACAGCCAGTGCATCCCCTGGCCTCACCTACAAATTTTGAGAACAAAGTGCTGATGTACTTAAAATGCCAGTTTTGCTCTTCAAGTTACCAACCAATACACTTGTAGCTGTTAAATGTAATGCCTGATTGACAAGTTCTTCATCATAGCTACCTGTTGGTGCTGAGACAAACTTTTCCACATCAATGACCAACATGTTGGGCTGCAGTGCAAAGAATTTACATTAAGAATGAGTTCCTAATAGAAGGTTGCCAGTCGGCAATTCTACGACTTCTGAATTAAGAAATATTCTATGGGGCAAGTGGAAAAGGTTATTTTGTTGTTGATTTAAGCTTCTCATTATTGAGGATTTTAAAGACACTTCAATATGTATAGCTGAAATCAGCTTTGTTCAAGGATCAGCAGTTAAAGAAGTACTAACCTCCACAAGTGTCTGTTGGAATGCAATAGCTAGAAGCTTATCCTGCTTAGAATAAGCATTAAGAAAAATGGTCAGATTCCTCTTAAAAACATAAAAAGGTGGACCCTTGTCTTCAATCATGCACAAAAATGAGAACTTACCAACCATCCTGCAATTCCTGGAAGTTCTGCAACATCAACTCCATGATTGAAGATGGGTTTTACTGTCATCTGGAAGTATGGTGGCTCAACAAAGCATAACCGAAGACGCCCAAGGAAAGGCCATTCACGGAGGAACTTCACACCAATCAAAACCTACATATGGGAGACAAAAGTATTGTGAATATGCTAAAGGTAGAAGATATAATGTTTTACCTGCTTTTGTATATACTCTTTTACAATTGTTCTCTCCTTAACAGTAAGAATATGTTTTCTTTCCCAAAAAGAACCAGCACAGAATAGAACTTTATGAAGTCTATACTTGAAGATTGGTGACACAGCTTATTTCAATGGTAAAGTCAAGTCTGAGATCATCCACATTGTGCAAAAACAAAAATTAATGTCCATTTGCTTCATTCCATGGGTTCAATTAATGTCCATTTTGCTCCCAGTCCTAGATGGATGGTGCTTCTGATTCATGAATAAATCTTTTATTTTTTAGAAAGGTAAAGTATAATATATTGTATTAATATCAATGTGTGGTCCTCTGTACAATGAGACAATGTCTATTTTGTCCCTTCATGTGTACAAAAAGCCAATTCTTCAAAACTTCTACTGCCATATTGATCACCCCTGCCTCATAAATTGACTTCTGTTCAAAGATTCTTCTATTCCTCTCAATCCATAAAGCCCATGTACTCGCTGCTGGGACAGCTTCCCAGCCAACTTTTCCTTTCCTGGACATATCCGACACTTGCCAAGATTCATGAATAAATCTTTCTACATGAGCCCCATGTTTGAAGGATAAAACTCCTATTAGGCTACGCAAATGGCTTGCATTGGTACTACAAGTTATTTTGTATTTTTATGTTTCTTTTTATTAAGGTAGATTACTTATGCATGGAGTTTTCATTCCCCAAGGAGGAATCAACCCCTCCTTTCCTCCCATGTTAATTAATCAATTCAAATCTAAGCTAGTTTCCTGTTAGTTTCACAAACCTATGTTACCTAGATATGGAAAGGACATTGCTGGAGACAGTATAAAACAAGAACTTATAGTTAAAAACATCTGGCATGATATGGCACCCTTGTATAGATATCCAGGTATCATAGTCACATTATATAAATGACAGGAGAGAAGAACTGTTTTAGCCTGTTAGAGTTAGCCGAATAAGGGTAGATTAGTCAACTCACCTTGGTTAAGTTATGAGCTTATGTGGCAGTCTTATTAGAGGTTCTCTGTCCCATACTTAAGTAGGGGCAGTTTAGTCCTTGTACATTTAATTAGAGCCTAGTCACTATTAAGAGGTCGACTGATAGGGTTTAGCTATCAGGTTCGACAGTTCTTTCATCTTCTTCTTCTCTTCTTCTTCTTCTTCTCCTTCTCTTTCTTCTCCTTACTGGTTCGGACTACTGTAGCAACAGTAGAAACATGGTATCAGAGCGTGACAACTTCAGTTCGTGACAACTTCGGTTCATGCTTCAGTTCTCTCCTTTTCTTCTCTAGGAGAAAAGTGGTTCGTCCCAGGCCTGAAACATCACAGCTCTTCTTTTTTCTGGTGCACAGAACCTCCTTTCCTAAGAAAACAACTTCAGCAGTGAATGGTTGGCTGAAGCTCTCAAACGAAGGTTGGTTATCTCTCCTCTGTGTGCTGTTGGTATTTCTGGGTTGAAAATCTTCAAGAACTTGAGAGGACTGATCAGAACCTAGAGAACTAGGTTGGTTGTTGCCCTGGTTCTTGGAAAAATTCCAAGAACAGGCTGTTTTTATAGTGACCAAATGGTGTAAGGGCTGCTACTGTAGGTGGCCGAATGGTGCAAGGTGTAATGCAATGGTACTAGTTGAGTTTTTGTTGGTCTTGTGGTGCCCTCTTAAAAGCGTTAAAGAAGGTCTGTATTGTGTGTGATAGCTATGGCTGTGTGGTGGTGCTTGTGATGCACAAACTCTGTTGAGTAGTTGTAAGAGAGCTTGCATGTGGTTAGTAAGTGCTGAATTAATGTCGGTGTAGTCTGTGTTTTTTTTGTGAAATCAGTAGTGGTGTGGATAAGAACAAAGGCGTGTGTATCTATCATTGTGTTTAGGGACTGCTGTAGGTTCTGGAACATAAACTCTTGACAGCAGCACTTAGTTGGTGATTGGGAATTCAGATTAGAGGCAGCATTGAAAGAGTATCACGGCAGCAATGGGAGATAGCTGTAGTGATCAGAAACCTAGATACTCTGACTATCTAGGTGTACAGATGACCTCAATTAAACTGAATGGTGAGAACTATGTTCCATGGGCCAAGTCGGTGGAAGTTTTTCTCAAGGCAAAGAGAAAAGTGAAGCATGTGAAAGAAGATAAACCACCAGCTGACTCTCCAGGGTTTGATGATTGGGAATAGGAGGATGTCTAAATCATGACATGGCTATAGAACAGTATGGAACCCAAAATAAGTGCCAACTTCATGTTCTAGATACAGCTAAGGACATATGGGAACATGCCAAGAAGTTGTATTCTGGGCAAGATAATACTACAAGGGTATATCGGCTCTATCAGGAGTACTTTGGTCTGCAACAAGGAAATAAAACCCTAGAAGAGTACTATGCTAGTATGAAGAACCTCAAAAATGAACTCAATGTCTATCATCCTCTCACTCCAGATGTTAAGGTTCAGCAACAACAGAGAGAACAACTAGATGTCACAAGGTTCTTAGTGGGGTTGAAATCAGAGTATGAACCAGTTAGGGCCCAAATATTGGGGGGCTCTACCCTTCCTACACTTGAGGAAGTGTTTGCTCGGCTTCGCAGGATTTCTTTGGGACAGACAGAGAATCCCACACAGTCTGATAGATCAGCTTTTGTGATAGCCAGAGGAGGTGGACGTGGTACGAAAGGGGGAGGACATGCCTCCCGAGGAGGTCGTGGTGGTTCCATATTTGGCCGTGGTGGTGGTAGTGACTTAGGGGGAGGCCGTGGCAAAGAAAAAGGCAGCTCTACAAGGAAGTGTACCCACTGTGGCAGGGAAGACATTCCGTAAATTTCTGTTATGATCTTCATGGCCGCCCTCCCTCTAAATGGGCGAATCATGCTGTTGTTGGTGGGGTTGATGTCAATGATAATCAACAGGCAGACCTAACTCCTTCCACATCTACATCTGTTTTCCGGAAGGGAGATGGTGAGTGTACTGCGTGATGAGTATGAGCGGTTCCTTCAGTCCACTTCACAGCACACTATTGCTACTCTTGCCCACTCAGGTATAGCTTGCCTGTCATCTAAAACCTCTCCTTGGATTATTGACTCTGGAGCCTCTGATCACATGACCGGGACTCCAGGTGTGTTCTCTTCTCTCTCTGAAACTTCCACATCTCAAACTGTTACCCTTGCCAATGGTTCCTCCTCTCCCATCTGTGGTGTTGACAACGTTGACATGGCTTCTCTTTCTTTATCATCTGTTCTATATGTCCCTAAGTTTCCATTCAATCTTATGTCTGTTAGTAAATTAACCAAGACTCTTAACTGTTCTATTACTTTTTTCCCTTCCCCTTGTGTTTTTCAGGATCTCAGGACGGGGAAGAAGATTGGTGGGGGGCATGAAGCTGGTGGATTGTATTATCTTGATGGTGGTGGATCGTCAGTTGCACTTCAGACTTCACTCGCTCCCCTATAGTGGCATTGTCGACTGGGACATCCTTCTCTCAAGGCACTCAAGATACTAGTTCCGTCTTTGAGTCATTTGTCAGTGTTACAGTGTGAGTCGTGTCAGTTTGGGAAACATCATCGTGTTTCCTTCAGTCCTAGAGTTGAAAGTCGTATGTTGAGTCCTTTTGCTTTGGTTCATTCAGATGTTTGGGGCCCGATCAAAAATAGTCTTATAATGGTTACAAGTATTTTGTCACTTTTATTGATGATTGTTCAAAATGACATGGATTTATTTAATGAAAGAAATGAGTGAATTATTTTCCATTTTTCAAAAATTCCATGCTGAAATACATACACAATTTGGTGTTCCAATCAAAGTTCTTCGTTCAGATAATGGGCGTGAATATTTTCTAACTTCCTTTCAATAGTATTTAGAACAGCATGGCATCATTCATCAAACTTCATGTGCATCCACTCCTCAACAAAATAGGGTGGCTGAACGGAAGAACCGTCATCTCCTTGAAACAGCTCGGTCTATTCTTCATCATATGAGTGTTCATAAACGATTTTGGAGTGATGTTGTACTTACTACGTGTTTTCTCATTAATCGGATGCCCTCCTTTATTCTTCATGGTCGGTCTCCCTTCTCTATCTTGTTCCCCACCTTGTCTCCCTTTCCATTAACACCTCGTATCTTTGGCTGTGTGTGCTTTGTTCACAATCTGAGTCCTGGAATAGACAAGTTGGATGCACGCTCCATTAAGTGTGTCTTTCTTGGCTACTCTCGGACTCAAAAAGGGTACAAGTGTTACAATCCCATTACTCGGAAGTGCTATGTCTGTCCTGATGTCACATTTTTTGAGTCTGTTCCCTTCTTCTCAGGAACTGAAGCATCTTCGTCTCCACCTTTACTTCCTCTTCCTCTTCCGGTCAGTGATCCCGTTCTGGGTGTTCCTGTTGGAGTTGACTCGTCACCTCATCCAGTGCAAATCCCTACTGAACGACCACCAATTCGGCAAGTGAATACACGTCGAACAAACCAAAGCAAAATGACTCAACATACGACTTGACCTACCCATTGCCTTACGGAAAGGTAAACGTAGTTCTACTCTCCATCCCATTTCCAATTTTGTTTCAGTATCTCGCCTTTCCGCCTCACATCGCCAGTTTGTTTCACTATTGTCATCTATTTCCATACCTAACAATGTCCAAGAGGCTCTTAGTTCACCTAGGTGGAGGCAAGCAATGGAGGAGAAACTCTCTACTCTTCAGCATACTCACACGTGGGAGCTCACTACTCTTCCTCCTGGTAAGCATGTTGTGGATTGTAAATGGGTGTATACTGTTAAATACTTTCCAGATGGTAGTGTGGAGCGTCTGAAAGCCAGACTTGTTGCTAAAGGGTATTCACAGTTGTAAGGAGTGGACTATATGGAGACCTTCTCTCTAGTGGCTAAGATTAGCTCTGTCTGTGTGTTAATTTCCCTGGAAGTTATGTATGATTGGCCCTTATTTCAACTTGACATAAAAAATGCCCTCCTTCATGGTGACCTTATAGAGGAGGTATATATGGAGCAACCACCTGGGTTTGTTGCTCAGGGGGAGGCTGGTAAGGTGTGTAGACTGAAAAAGGCAATTTATGGGTTGAAACAATCGCCTCGTGCTTGGTTCGGGAAGTTTAGTGAAGTGGTGAAGAATTTTGGAATGAAACAATGCCAGGTTGATCACTCAGTGTTCAGCTATGACTCAGAAGCTGGAAAGATTTTATTAGTAGTCTACGTGGATGATATTGTCATAACTGGCAGTGACAAATTGGGGATCGACAAACTCAAGGTCTTTCTGCAAAATCATTTTCAAACAAAAGACCTTGGGACATTGAAGTATTTCTTGGGTATAGAAGTTGCTAGATCAAGACAAGGTGTAAACCTGTGCCAATGAAAATATGTTCTCGATCTATTGGACGAAACAGGATTGTTAGGTGCAAAACCGGCTGAGACTCCTATGGAACCAAATGTTAAGTTGAGCAGTGATACAGGGGAAATATTTGATGATCCTGGAAGGTATAGACGACTAGTGGGGAAGCTGAACTATTTGACTATCACGAGACCAGACATCTCCTTTGCAGTCAGTGTGGTGAGCCAATTTATGCAGAACCCTCGTATATCTCACTGGGATGCAGTTCTTAGAATTGTAAGATATTTGAAGGGAGCTCCGGGCCGTGGGCTATTGTATAAACCAGGAGGAAAACTTGAAGTAGTTGGGTACACAGATGTAGATTGGGGGGGCTCTGTGTCTGATAGAAGATCTACTACAGGTTACTGCACATTTCTTGGAAGAAATCTTGTGACGTGCAAGAGTAAAAAGCAGACGGTTGTGGCTAGAAGCAGTGCTGAAGCCGAGTATAGAGCCATGGCACACACTACATGTGAATTAGTGTGGTTGAAGAATCTCCTACAAGAAATCGGGTTCCACATGGATAAACCTATGAAGTTGTACTGTGACAATCAAGTTGCGCTCCATATCTCATCCAACCCTGTTTTCCATGAGAGAACAAAGCACATAGGGATTGATTGCCACTTTGTGAGGGAGAAGGTTCTTACTGGAGAGATAAGCACAAAACATGTAAGCTCAGGTGATCAGTGGGCAGATTTGTTTACAAAAGCCTTAAGCTCAGGGAGAGTGAACTATATATGTAACAAGCTGGGATTATATGGCATATATTCTCCAGCTTGAGGGGGAGTATTAGAGTTAGCCGAATAAGGGTAGATTAGTCAACTCACCTTGATTAAGTTATGAGCTTATGTGGCAGTCTTATTAGAGGTTCTCTGTCCCATACTTAAGTAGGGGCAATTTAGTCCTTGTACATTTAATTAGAGCCTAATCACTATTAAGAGGTCGACTGATAGGGTTTAGCTATCAGGCTCGACAGTTCTTTCATCCTCTTCTTCTTCTTCTTCTCCTTCTCTTTCTTCTTCTCTTTACTGGTTCGGACTATTGTAGCAACAGTAGAAACATAGCCAATTGAAGCATAATAGTTAAAACTTCAACCATTATCAGTATGATCATATCAGGCAGGGTGGCAACCAGCCTATCTTTCCAATGTTAGTGTAAGCATGCTAAGCAGTGGACTTTGGGAGGTTCGTTTATAATATATTATGTTCTATGAGAGAAATTGTGTAATTGTACAATTCAGTGTTAATACTAATGTAAGGGCTAGCAGCCCACACATTTCTTCCTCTTCTTCTTCTTTTCTCATCTTCTTACTTTTTCTTCATAAAATCAATAAACACATCAGACACAGATTCAAGTTAAGCCATGTTAGCAGGACTCTTCAAGAAGGGAACAACAATTGTGGCAAGCACTTCAAGTTTAAACAGGAAATGCTACACCCAAGTTGCACCCCTGCTGCAGCCATTTAACAAAGGGTGCATAAGAGATCAAGTCAATATCTTTTCTCCACAAGGTACTCCAAAACCTGGACGATCATGTTGCTAAGAACCATATCAACATGACATGTGATCATCTACAGAAAGTAGGCATCAGCATTAGTTTGCATTCTTCTAGAACTAAGAGCCCTTCTTCCACCTCACAAGAATGTCCACAGGTCATTTCAGTGAACATAGATGCTATGTGTCAGTGTCACTTTGACACCCTTGAGGAGACTCAAATCATCATTTTCTCCTCAGATCCTTGGATTTGATTGCAAAAGAACCAGAAAAAAGTAGTTGATTCTTGATTTTGGAAAAAAAAATATAAAAGAAAATATAAATAACCTACATTTAATGTGTTTTGAAGGACTAACATACTTCCTTCCCCATCAGTAATTTCCCATAATGTTGCCAGAATTTGAGAAAACTCAAAAGACTTGTTAATGTGTTTTGAAGCACTAGTATACTTTCTTCCCTTTCAGTAGTTCCCCAAAATGTTGACAGAATTTGAGAAAACTCAAAAGGCTTTCAACAAGAATAGAAATCAAAATTAAAATTTTTGAAAGGTTGAATATACTTTGGTAATAATATTCCAAGATTCTGGAATCCGGGTTCCCCTCAAATTTTTTATATATGATATGAGAAAGGGGAAAAGTAGGAATAAAATGTAAATAATATGGATACTTGGACCTACTGGGTTTCGCCATATTTACAACCATATCCCCCTTTTGGTAAAAAGGTTCAACATTAAGAATATGATTCAAGTATCAAGGATTTTCTGAATCTAGTTAGTAGACACTAGATCTTATAATGAACCATGGAAGCAATTAGGTTCTCCAACAAGTTATCCAATACCAAATATTAAGATCAACTTAAAATTATACAATAGAAGGTAATATACCTTCTCTAAGGATTAGATAAACCTCTTTTGTTGGGGGCAGAGGAATGGGTTAGAGGTCTACTATGTCCATCCTTTACTGTCCATGCAGTGTCACTAAGTACATTTCCAAGAGATTTTAACCAGAAAATATCAAAGCAATTTCCAACTAGTTTTCTTTTTTTTCATTCCTTTTTCTATTGAAAGATTTCTACATCTTATACCTATATACTCCAATCTCCAGTGTGATTTGATAGAAATGAAAAGATACAAAACTTTAAGTTAATGTACGTTAACAAAAGAATGTCATATATTGACCAAAGAAACAAAAAGATACCATACTAAATTGCACACCTTCCCTTCAACATGCATGCTTGTCATGTGCAATTTTGTCCACATGCCAAATCCTAGTCTGTTTCTTAGCTTTACAGCAATTATTGCACTCATGTCATCTGCTGAAAGAAAATTCAATCCCAACTCCAGAACCTGTATTGAATTGATTGTAACCTTTTCTTGAGGGAAATAAAACTAGATAAACTTTAACCAAAAAGTGCATTCAATATGTATAGTCTATGGTTCCAGTTGAATGGCTAAGGGATGTATACCAGGTGGTCATCATCAGTTGAATGACGAAGGACCCTTATGTCTGTAAACATTGGAGCCATCCTTCCCATATATAGGTGCTGAATAACTGCTTTCTTCTGCACATGCAAAATCAAGAAACTAGATCATTTCTCCAAAGAATAAATGAAATATATTCATCTGTGCATAATTACATGCAAGAATACATACATGCACACGTACAAATACCATCCAAAGTTTATATTGACACTACTAAATATAAAATATTGATTTAACTATCTAAGACCCTTTTAGGCAACATAAGGGAAGCATGCAGGAGCCCATGTAGGAGACTGCCCAGCTAAACAATGCTGCTCTAGAATAGGTTGAGGTACCATCCATGTGTGAATACAGAGGATGCAGAAGGGCAACATCACCTTAGATTTAAAGCAGAGATCTCTAACAATGAGAGGTAATGCCACAAGGCCCACAACACGCAGGGCAAGGAGAAATTAATCAAGACTATGAACTAACAGATAAAGGCGGTTGCAACAGGAAATGCAGACCTAACTGTGTTGGTTATGATTAAGATGTTCAGCAGTAACAATATTCTAATCAAGTTTTCCAGACTAACAATATCTCCTAGTCATTAGAATTATGTTGGCACAGAAATGATGTGCATTTTTTGTGATTTCAGGGGTAGAAACTAATCAAAAAGGTGGAACATACAGCAGTCCATGGTTTGTACTTCTCTAAAAACCAAGGAATTATTGGAAGAAGAAACTTCTGTGATACAATGTGTTCCATGCATATAGGCCAAATCTTCTCTATTGCATGGTTTAACCACCGCACTGTCTCTGAATCAGAAAGTACCTGAAAAGAACAGGAAATGCATTGAAGTAAAATATTTAACATAATCCTGAGGTCTTCATAACTTCAGCGGCCAAGTTTTGGCAAGGAAACAAAACAAACTATGAATATAATGGAAATAAGAAACGTTAAGAACAGATACAGCAGAACCATACTACCAGGCAGGAAATTACCCTTCTCTGATTTGCTTGTTTTCTTTCCTCAAACTGCAACTTCTTTCGCAACCTCATGCTATAATGTTCATGAACCTTCCATAAAGGTGAAAGCGAAATTCAGGGTGATAAAGAAACAAGACCCAACATGCAAAACAGTATTACCTTAATCGACTTGATCTAGAACACCATATCCTAGAGCACACAGTTGATAGAAACAAACTATAAGAAGAAATAATGCATTGATAGAAAATTAACATTAATACAAAAGAATATGTGCCATTTGCATCTTTAATTAAAATTAGATTTTCAGATGTTGATAGGCATAAAGTCATACCTCATAGAGATAGATTAAAGATATGAAGTAAACCGCAGGGTGGCAGATGTTAAAAGAAGATAAGGTCCAAAGCAAAGTGAGCACAATGGCAACATGGTGTATGATTGAGACATCCGTTATAGCCATCCTCGATTTCGACTACCAAAACCCAGTAACCGTTCTTTCATCAAACAGGACTCGTATCAGATACAAACATAACCAGCTTGAATCCCAAATATCTTTCACCAAAACCCGTTTCCAACACTCAATTTCTCAGTTCCCATACAATTACCATCAATCAGAAGTACCAAACACATTAGTTTCCACATCCAACTTCAAATTATACCCTTCAGAAAGGAGAACCATCATGTATTATCAAGTAATCAAGGCACTTAACAGTTAACACGCGCTACCTATCACACTTCCCAATCGCTTCATGTCATTAAACAACAAAAAACCAGTCAAACCTCACGACTTCGACGTGTCAGATTCCTCAAGACGAAGAAAACCCAGAATTCCGTCGACTTTCTTGTCTATCAAAAGGACGCGTCAGAACAATCTCCAAAACCACAATCAAACGGAGCAAATTTCACACCCACGGTCAACAAATGCCAAAGAAAAAGACGTCAAAGATTTCTGATTTCTCAAACCCGGAAAACAAATACCCATAAGTCCTTCAAAGTTGTAACCAACGATTCTATCTCCAAAACCAACACCTACGGACGTCTGCATGTCATTTATATCATTGACAATTAAACCACTCGAATTACAACTAAAATATATAAAACTCACTGAAGAACAAATCAATTCGCCCTGTAATCGTATCTAAGATTCAAAGATCTCACCGTTTTCCACCGAAAATTGGACAACGTTCCGGCCGGCGACGGGGACAACCACACTGAGCGGAAGAGTAAGAAAAGTATGAATTCAATCAAGGTCCTCCTTTTCGCCGATTCGCCTTTCGAGTTCACGCAGAAGGTCCCGCGTGCGACTGATTCAATTCACTTACGCAGGGTGAAATGTCTGTGAGGTCGGTGTCAGAAGCGGTTTGTAAGTAGCAGATCTCAATTCACGTTTATAGAGATGACGTGGCATACGAGTTATAACCGTAGACCGTTGGATGGTCAGCTTATGACCGCCGGCATTGTCTTTTAGTGGGAGAAAAATTATTAAAATAATAAAAAAATTAGAGGATAAACTGGAAAAGTGAGAAATATAATAATTAAATATTTAAATAATCAAACAAAATTCAGCTCCTTCATTAATTGAAGTGAGAGCTTGGAAATTTGGGATATTTTCGGGGTCCACAAAGCTAGTGAAGTTTCTGGATAGGGAGGACGCTGCGCAGACGCGCGCGTTGGATGTTGACGCGCACGGCGCACGTTAGGATCAAGCACTCTTGGGCTTTCCGTTTTGATTAAGTCTCTGTTTGAAAGGAGTATAAAATATAAATAGATAGAGTGTAAAATCTTATATTTTGCATTATTTTGTAAATATTTGTATTTGTATCTTTTTTAAAACCGAAAGGAACGTGAACTAGAGTATTTATATTATATATTTATATAATTATTTATGATACATATTGTAAACATAAAAAATCAAAAAAAAAAAACAAATTAATCAACCGGTTAATTGATTGATTTTGGTTCACAATTTTTTAAACATCAGTGGTAGTAGTTCTATTCAAAAAAAAAATAGCCGACGGTTTAATTAACTGAATCATGGACCTATGTGACATTAGCATTGCCAGTCCTATTTTGATTAAGCACTAGGGCTGGGGTTGATCCAATCATGAAAAATGTTCTGTGTTCGGTACAAGCTTGGTAGAAGAACTCAACCCAAATCCAACTCTAAAAGTTACCGACTCAAGTTATATAGTTTGGATCTATTCCCTATAGAGCGCACCTCACCCATCCTCATAATGCATCACAGCCGTACATTTGGGAATATCTCATATAGATGATAACATCATATATGGGAAATGTTCTCAATGTAGGCCTATGATGCACTGTGAAGTTGGTGTGACGCACATGCTCAAAGGGGTAAATCACATCTCAAGTTTATAAGCAAATAATATTAACGATATAATTAGAATCAGACTACCAAGGGCCAAGCCAAGTACATCCGCTACTGACTAGAAGACATGATATCTAAAGACTTGTAACCGATCAATCGGTATTTATAAATCAACGGGACCCGCAATTTTTGATTGGTCAAACCCCTTTAGTATAAATTTGGTATTTGGATTTAATTTTTATGACTTGCACCAAACCTAAGGCATCTGAAAAAATATAACAAAAACCATATGAATTTTGATGAAAACCAACCTAACAAATAACTACTTTTTATGATGAGGGGTGATTTGTCTAACCAATCACAACAGGACACGTGACTAATCCAAACCATCTCGGTGCCACATGGGACAAGTCGAATGGAGCTAGGTTGGCCCAAACCAACTAATCCAACCTAAGAAAGAATAGCGGGTTGTCCCTCAGCTGAGTGGAGCACATCACCTTGGGGGAACAAGCTGATGACTTTATATGCCATCTTGGCCTCCTTGACCTAAGCAGCCAATAACTTATAGCAATCCAACCTCTGGTTTACCGACCTATGTGGCAAATAGTTCTTATCTGGTTAGCATACTTATTAGTTTTGAAACTGATGGCAACACATCGCCCATTTGGCAGAGGTGACCCTAATCCCCGTACACTTCAAAGAGACTAGATGAGGATCGTCGCCAGCGGTGGTGTAACATGACCCAAAGATAACAGGCTAATAAGGCTTATTGCTCCCAGATATCTTGGACAGCTCTTGGACCTTGAAACCTATATAAAGCTCCTCCATTCCTTCACAAGATATGTGTGATTAAGTGCATATTCTATTATTTTCTTGCTCTCAACATCCATGCTTCCTTGTAAGTTGTAACCAGTTCGATTAACTTAAGCATCAGAATGCCCAGCCTAGGTCCAAACCCTCGAGTACTCTGATTTCGTCTGTCTTGCAGATCGGCCTACCGACCTCAACATCTCACCGTCCAAACTGTCATCTAGTAGGGGCAATAGCATCTGAGCATTGATGCCAGTTGATTAGTTATTAATTTTGGGTAAATTTCTTAAACTATCCTTATGGTTTCGCTAATTGACCAAGTGTACCTCTACTATTTGAAAATTGAGTGACACTGCCCTATTGTTTCTAACAATAGATTAGTTCTACCCTTACCGTTTGCATCCGTTAATAGTCCGTTAAATTCATATATAAGTGACATATATTTTTTTAATCCCAATTTTACCCTTACTATCTTCTTCCTTTCAATAGCAAACCGAACTAGTTCGATCCTTAAGGAACCCAAATTTGAGTATTGCCTTCATCAAAAATCAGCTATATTACCTAGAAAAAGAAAAAACGAAACAAACAGATAGAACGGGGGATGTCAACCGAATACCCTTCACTGGGAACCAAAGAAGAGCTCTTGAGCGGATATGCTAGAAAGAGCTTCGGTGTTTCCATTAGCATTCTTTCTTCATCGGATTCTTTTCTAAACTAATCATCTGGCGCAAATCGATTCGGTTCTAAAGTAATCTCAGCAGAACACAAGAACAGAGAAAGAGAAAAGAGGAGACAGCAGATACCGCGCAAGTCCTTCAAACAATCTCAAACCTACTGCTAATCTTTCCAAAAAGGTGCGGGTGCCGAAGGGGGTCGATGTAGACGACGGTGGCGGAGCTGTTATAGTGGTTGTTAGTTGCTGTTACGGTGGCACATGCGACATGTCAGCAGTTTTTAATCCAAAGCCCAAAGGGAGCCATGCCTTGTTGAAGCTGAAAATGAAAAATACGTTGATGCAATCTGATGAAGGAAGGTTTGGCCCGACCTCGTAATCACTCAACATGTGGCAAAAGCAACAGCTCGACACAACAACACGCCTGAGGCGCGAACTCCGAAAGGAGGAACTAGTAGTCCAAACTCCCTATGAGGAGCCCGAACTCCCCGCAAGGAGCCCGAGCTCTTCCTTAGGCCCCGAACCTTACAAGCACAAAGGGCATTAACTCGAACTGGCCTGCCCCATGGCAGTTCGGGACACACCTCTATCCGAACTCAAGACTTCACCTTGCTCACCACTCCAGCACTTCACCCCCAGGTGTCCACAGCACTTTGCCCCCAGGACGCCGAACTAAACAACCGTACCATGCCTGACACCGAGGAAGTCCGTATCCAGCGGCGGAGCACCTGACTGACTCGGGATCTGACGCTTGACAGTCGCACTTCAAACAGCCAACTGCCACTGCCACTTACCACCACCATCTCCAGTTACAGAGACGGCTTTGACAAGGAGCAGTGGCGGTTTTGTCCCAGCAGAAGAGATGACACCCGAACTGGCAGAAGCACAGAAGTAATCATACCCGACCTGACAGAAGCCTCAGAGTGAGTGCGCGAAGTGGTTATAAAAGGCCCCCTACCCCCCAAGAACAAGGTATGTGAACTTTGCGCCATCTGGTTTTGTCTTGCCTTTGAGGGAATACTAACTTGAGCTTCGGAGCAATCTCACCGGGTTCCCCCCAGAGTTCTCTCATCTTCTCCGTTTCAAGTTCCCTGTAGCTCCGTTCAGAGGCAAGGCCGTCGATAGCTAGGACCGGCTGGATTGCGCACCATCAATTGGCACCATTTGTAGGAACCACTTCTAAAAGCCTCCCTTTAAAACTCTCATAACTTCCTCTTCTTCTAAAAACTCCAATACTCATGGCTACTTCCAGCAATGTCGGACGTGGCATAGAGATGAACACCACCGGGGAACAACAGCAAGTCCCCGTGGTGTGCATCGGACAATTCACTATCCCCCTTCCGGTGGATGGGATCCCCAGCTTGAATTTGCCACAAACAGTGGCGCCCATAAACCTTCCTGCCATGAACGTCCCTCTTCCACTCCCTATCGAAACAACTTTTGCTTAACCAATTGTTGTCCCACTGGCGACCCGCCAGAACCAGTTGGATGACCTAATGCAATGCATGTGAGCAATGCAAGCCCAAATGCAACAATTCCAATAGCATCAACTCCAGTAGCACCAAGTACTACACCACCTCTCTCAACACCACTATCAGCAGCAGTTCCCCCAACTACCCCTAAACCAGTCACTGCTTCCACCTCGACACCCCACTCAGAAGCCGGTTAAGGTCTCCCCTCAGGGTGGACGCCCTCACCGAGGAGAAGCCTCACAACTCCAGAACCCCCCTAACAGCCAGGCCTCATCCCCAGGCTGAAGGGAAAGGAAAATCACCCCCGCCTCGCAGCTCGCAGGCGGGTCGGAAACCTCGCCCGCAAAGTCATCACCTCGGTGCTCCAAGCCTGAGTTCCTGCCCACAGAGAACCAATTCAGCGCCCTAGCAGCAAACTACCAACATTCTGAGCCCATCGAGCTCGGCAACACAGAGGCCAGCAGCGCCAACACTAGGCCCACTCAACAACGAAGGCGTGAAGTCGTCGAACTGCCACCCATGTCCTGCCCGAGCTCAGAGGTAAGGAAGAGATGAGTTGGGACAAGGTGAAAGCTGCCCCAATTCTCTCAGTTCCTTCCCCCTTGCATCAGAACTCCTGGCGGTCCCCATGCCTAAAGACTTCAAGCTCCCTCCTTTGGACAAGTATGACAGGTCCAATGACCCCAACGACCACGTCGATGCTTTCCAATCCCAAATACACCTCGCTAGGGCCAGTGAATCATGCATGTGCATGGCCTTCACCACCACCTTCTGGGGGGTAGCCCGCACTTGGTACAGGAACCTGGCCCCCGGGTCGATAAGAGGCTGGGCCCAGTTCATGCAGGTCTTCACTGCACACTTCATTACAAGCAAGCGGTGCCCCAGAACCGAGGAAAGCATCTTCGGAGTAGTCCAGAGAGAAGGAGAATCCATCCGGGGTTACATCAAGCGGTTCAATGAAGTGTGCTTGTAGATACCGTGATTAGACCCTGTGGTAAAGCTCGCGGTGGCCAAGAGAGGAGTAATGCACAAGGAGCTCAAATGGCACATGGTAGCCAGCCAGCCCGCGACCGTGGCCGAATTCCTCAAGCTCGCGGATAAGTTCATGAGAACAGAGAAAGAAATCAACCAAAGAACCGAAGGCAGGGTTGAGAAAAGGAAAAGAGAAGGTGAGCCCTCCAACCCAGGTGATAGAAGAAACCTGGCCCGGGAGGCAAAGCCAAGTCAGCTGTCCCAAGCTCCCTTAGTAATTTGGACGGATTACACGCCGTTAAACACGAGGCGGACCGAGATCTTGATGACGATCAAAGACGCCCCATACATAAAGTGGCCACCTCACCTAAAGGGGAATCCAAACGAGAGAAATAAAAATCTGTATTGTAGTTTTCATACAGATCACGGTCATAGTACCAAACAGTGTAACAATCTCCGAGACGAGATAGAGGGACTTATCCGTCGCGGATACTTGAGAAATTTTGTACAGCATAATAATAATAATAATAAGGCAGGTCGGCAAGGGGAGCACGGAAAGGATGCCCCCAAATCCAGCAGAAGATTGGCTGAAGCGTTGCAGCGACAGCCTCCGGAAGAGAGGCCAATTCGGGGAACCATCCATGTGATAGTGGGAGGTTCGGTGATAGCAGAGTGTACTTCAGCAGCAGCCCGGACATCAGTTCGTGAGGCAGTCCGGGAAGGACAGAACCCTCCAAAGAGGTCGAAGACAGAAGAACTGATCTTCTTCATGGAAGACGATGCGCGAGGTGTCTAACGATGACGCGCTTGTCATAAAACTAAGGATCAGCGACTTCAAAGTCAGGCGCGTACTTGTGGACTCAGGTAGTTCGGCGGACATCCTCTTCAAGTCGGCATTTGACCAGCTACAGTTGCAGAGAAGCGAACTGAAGCCTGCAAGCACTCCTCTTGTGGGCTTCAGCAGAGAGGAAGTCAGGCCCCTCGGGAAGATAACAATACTTGTGGGAGTCAGCACATGGCCTTGTGTGGTCAGACTCAACCACGATTTCCTGGTGGTCGCGACCCCCTCCCCATACAATGCCATATTAGGGCGGCCAATTACGCATATTCTGCGAGCAGTGGTCTCCACCTACTATCTGACAATGAAGTTCCCCACAAACTTCAGTGTGGGGGTAGCGCGGGGCGACCAGCTTGAGTCCCGCAAGTGTTATGTTGCCGCCCTGAAGGGAAAAACCAAGGGAGCCAACGACCTCGACCTGGAGTGGCCTACGGAGTAGGGCGAGGAATGAGCTTCGCCCACAGAGGAAACGGTCGCGATCCCGACCTCGGCTACAGATCCGGCTCGAACGCTACAGATCGGTGCTTCCATCAAGGAGCCTCTACGAACCGAACTAGTGAGTTTCCTACTTCAAAATTTAGATATTTTTGCATGGTCCGCGACCGATATGCCCGGTATTGACCCTGGCCTTATAACTCACAAACTTAATACTGACCCTGTAGTCAGACCCATTAGACAGAAGAAACGCAACTTAGCCCCAGAACGCTGGAGGGCAGTCGATGAGGAGGTCGAAAAGCTCCTCGCAGTAGACTTCATAAGGGAAGTTCATTACCCGAGCTGGGTAGCCAACCCAGTACTAGTGAAAAAGGCAAACGGCAAGTGGCTCATGTGCGTCGACTACACCGACCTGAACCGAGCTTGCCCAAAAGACTACTTTCTCCTCCCCAGAATTGACTGCCTAGTAGATGCGACATCAGGACATGAGCAGCTAAGCTTCTTGAACACCTACTCAGGCTACAACCAAATTAGGATGGACCAGTCCGATGAGGAAAAAACCAGCTTCATAACCGAGTTCGGCCTATACTGCTACAAGGTCATGCCCTTCGGACTGAAGAATGCTGGGGCAACCTTCCAGAGACTTGTAAATAAGTTGTTTCGGCCCTTAATTGGCACGAAAATATAATGTTATGTAGATGACATGGTCGTTAAGACGCAGTTCTCATAGGAATTAATACAAGACTTAGATTCTGCTTCCAAATTCTGCGTCAATTTAGCATGAAATTGAACCCCAACAAATGTGTCTTCGGTGTCACCTCGAGTAAGTTCCTAGGGTACATTGTCAACCGGAGCGGTATTGAGGCCAACCTGAACAAGATAAAGGCCATCCTAGATATGAGACCACCCCGAAAAGTAAAAGAAGTTCAGAGGCTAAACGACCGCATAGCCGCTCTGAGTCGCTTCATGTCCAAATTGGCAGACCATTGTCTGCCTTTCTTTAAGGCAATCAAGGGCAAAGGGTTTGAATGGACCTAAGATTGCCAGCTCGCGTTTGATGAGCTAAAGACCTACCTCGCTACTGTGCCAACCTTAGCCAGGCCCGAGTAGGGCGAGGTCTTAGAACTATACCTCTCGGCAAGCGACGAGGTGGTCAATTCGGTACTAATAAAAGAAGTAGATCGGGTCCAGCGGCCCGTCTATTATGTTAGTAAAATTCTGCAGGGAGCAGAGACGGGATACCCACAGATAGAAAAGCTTGTATACGCACTGGTAATTGCAGCTCAGAAACTCCGCCCATATTTCCTGGCTCACACTGTCATCGTCTTGACTAACAAACCTCTGAGGCAAATCTTACTCAAGCCCGAGGTTTCCAGTCGGCTGACGAAGTGGGCCATCGAGCTCAGCGAGTACGACCTTCAGTATAAGCCATGAACTGCTATTAAGGCCCAAGTCATAGCAGATTTTATCACCGAGTGCACGTTCAACCTCGAAGCCCCTGGGCCAGTTGAGGCCGAGATCCCCAGTTTGGGTGAGCCCGGAGCTCCTAAGCCAATAGAGTCTGAACCCCCTGAAGCAGCAACCAGTGTGGCATCTCTCCTGGTTAGGCCAAACGCGAACTGGGATAAGGAGCCCTGGATCCTTCACGTAGATGGCTCCTTGAACCAGCAGGGCAGTGGGGCTGGAATAGTCCTACGCGGCCCGAGTGGCACGAAATTGGAATACGCACTACGCTTTGAGTTCGCGGCATCCAACAATGAGGCGGAGTACGAGGCATTGATAGTCGGGCTGAACCTAGCGCAAAAGGTAAGAGCAAAGCACATAGTTATATGCAGTGATTCCCAGCTCGTGGTCAACCAGGTTACAAGTGAATACGAAGCACGTGAGCTCTCTATGATCGCATACTTGGTGAAAGTAAAAGAGGTTCTGCTCAACTTCCAGTCACACTTAATCAGGCAAATCCCGAGGTCAGAGAACACTGAGGCCGACGCCCTGTCCCGGTTAGCCAGCACGAGTCACAACACCATGAGAACCGTGTACATAGAGGACTTACCTCGGCCTAGCATTCTCAGTGAGGCAGAGGAGGTCGCTCCCATCCTTGAAGCAGAGCCGAGCTGGATTGACCCACTCACGAGCTTCTTGCTAGATGGAACCCTCCCTATGGACCACAATGCAGCCAAGAGGGTGCAGCACCAGGCAGCCAAATATGTCATAATAGACGAACGGTTGTACCGACAGTCCTACACACTCCCCTACCTGCGTTGCTTGTGACCTGCCGAAGCCGAGCTCGTACTCCGCGACACTCATGAAGGTCTGTGCGGCGGACACCTAGGGGGCAGAGCCCTTGCCCAAAATGCACTTTGACAAGGATACTACTGGCCAACGATGAAGGCAGAAGCTGTCGAGCTCGTCAGAAAATGCGATAAGTGTCAGAAGCAAACCAATATCCACCATCAGCCTGCTTCCGACCTCAAGTACCTCACCAGTCCATGGCCCTTTGCGCAATGGGGCATCAACCTCCTGGGGCCATTCCTGCCAGCAACAGGTGGGAGAAAGTTCCTAGTGGTGGCAGTAGATGACTTCACAAAATGGATAGAAGCTGAACCTCTAGCAACAGTTACAGCCCAAAACATACAGAACTTCTTTTGGAAGAACATAGTATGTCGCTTTGGGCTACCTTGGTTACTGATCTCTGACAACGGCAAGCAGTTCGAGGATATCAAGTTCCAAGAATGGTGCCAAGAAATGGGAATTCGTTAGAACTTCACATCGGTCGCACACCCGCAAGCAAACGGTTAGACATAGGTAATGAACAGAGCCATCCTCCGCGGATTGAAAGCACGACTAGACCGAGTTAAAGGGTTGTGGGCAGACGAGCTACCAAGTGTTCTATGGGCTCACCGAACTATGGAAAAAACCACCATGGGAGAGACCCCCTTTAACCTCACCTACGGCACTAAAGCGGTAATCCCGGTGGAAATCGAAATACCTACATTGCGACTAGAAGCATATGATGATCAGACAAACGGAGACAAGTTACGCACTAACCTCGACCTATTGGATGAGGTAAGAGACCTCGCGCACATCCAGACAGTGGCCTACCAGCAAAAAGTAGCTCAGTACTACAATGCCAGAGTAAAAAAGCGGAGCTTCCGTGTCGGTGACCTGGTTCTCCGTAAGATCATGGTGCCCGAACACGGCATGGGCAAACTTGGACCAAATTGGAAAGGGCCCTACAGAGTAAAGAGAGCGCTCGGGGGGGCATACCAGCTCAAAACCTTAGAGGGCAAACAAGTACCCCAAGCATGGAACATCGTCAACTTAAGGCAATACTACCTATAGACCACCAAGCGAAGCAGACAAAATCGCTACCAGAGCCTAAGGACTTGGATACCGAGCTAACGAAGGCTCAAACGAAGTAGGCAAGCAAAGAAAAGTGTCGGCCAAAGGCTCAGGCGAAGCAGAAAGAATGAACTAATAGAGACATCGGCATCTCAGGGACTAAGTATTAAACACCAATCGGACATATGGTCAGTTCGGAAAATATGGTCAGTTTGGGAGAAAAAACAACCAATACATAACCAAAAGAAAAGTCATTCCATTTCAAAATAAGAGAATGTACATTTCGAAAAAAAATAATAATTTACATGTCACAGGCCCGGAGCTACTTCTTCATTATCAAAAGCCACTTCAACGATACCCGAAGGTCCTACCTCGCCCTCAGAATTTGGCTCACCATCAGCAGCATTCGCCATCTCTTGAGTTATGCACAAAGTGGATATGGCACTGATATCGAGCTCGGGGTATGTGTTTCGGATCATCCATCGGCTCAGTTTAAAGCCCCTTCTGTACGAGTCCACCATCAGGTCATCAAAGCGCGGCGAGGCAATGTACTCATCAACGACCTTCTTCTTGGCATCTTCGATGCCTTGAGAAAAGATCTGTGTCCTCTCCCTAATATCCTCCTGAAGGTATTCAACCTGATGCTGCAGATCCAGCCTCAGGTCCTCCATGTGCTTCACCACTACTCCCATGGCCTCGGCATCTCTCTAAGACCTCGCTTGCTTGGTCTGTGCAACGCGAGCAGCCGCCTCAGCAGCTCGGGATGTCATCTCGGTAGCACGGAGAGCCTCTTTGGCAACTCGTGCCTGCCTCAAGCTCCTTTCCACCTGGGCCGCCAAGGCATGGATAGAAGAGTTCACCTACCAAAAGGAAAGAACAAGTTATCAGAAGAACGACAACATGAGGGATAAAAGCAAAAGAGCTCGACAAGAAATCTGACTCACCACCATGGCATGAGTGGCAGCCCGACAGGCCACCTGGTTCAAAGGAAGATCGGTCCGCGCTGCAACCTCCTCAGGGAAGGTGGCCTCCCTACTCTTCTGAAGAGCATAGTTCGGCGACAACACGCTCTTGAATTCCCCTTGGGCTCCCGAGCCTAAGGGCCCAGCTCACGTATAAGCGGACCTAGAGTAAGCAGGAGCACCAGAGTAGGCGGGAGCCCCCGTGTAAGTAGTCTCGGCATAAGGGACCCTTGCCGCTTCTTGCATTAGAGGAGTCACCTCGGGCTCCCTAGGCGGATCCTCTGACGGGTAGTCTGGTACCTCGGGCTCCGTATCTTGGGGCAGCTTGACACGAGTTCGCTTGGCGACTCGCTTCCTCCTCTTCATGCCTTGAAATAGGTGCCCACCACGAGTCCTTTCTGAGTCCACCACACCTACAAAAAGAAGAGTTCGACATCAGAAAAAACAAAAGAACAAAGCAAAACAAGAAACCTCTGAGCAAGGAACCTACCCGAACTCAGGCCGGTCGCAATGAGCTTGGCCTCCGTCAGATACTGATGATATTTTAGCCCAAGCCATGCCCATTGCCTGAGGCCCTTCACCGTCTCTTTATCAAGCGTAACACCGGAGTCAGGGGTGGCCATCCCCCACCCGGTCTGAAATGGCCACCCTAGTACACTTTGCACCCTGAAGTAGTCCCACTTCCACGCCAGGACCTTGTTGGGAAGTTCATGTAAAAGCTTAAAACCCGAGTGAGGAGACAGGTAATACGCCCGCCTACGCCCAGGAAGCGGACCTGCTTACTTCTTAAGCATCAAAATGGAAGAGAAAATCTCCAAGTCTAAAGGAAAGCCCTGTTCGCAAAATAGGGAGATTGTCCCCACCAAGTTACGAATGGAGTTCGGGTGA